>NW_026057580.1:85735393-85929928 GCF_023721935.1 Panthera uncia
TATATATATATATATATATATATATATATATATATATATATATACCACATTTTCTTTATCCATTCATCCATCGATGGACATTTGGGCTCTTTCCATACTTTGTTGATAGTGCTGCTATAAACATGGGGTTTCATGTGTCCCTTTGAAACAGCACACCTTATCCCGTGGATAAATGCCTACTAGTTCAATTGCTGGGTCGTAGGGTAGTTCTATTTTTTGTTTTTTGAGGAACCTCCATACTGTTTTCCAGAGTGGCTTCACCAGCTTGCATTGCCACCAACAATGTGAAAGAGATCCTCTTTCTCCGCATCCTCGCCAACATCTGTTGTTGCCTGAGTTGTTAATGTGAGCCATTCTGACAGGTGTAAGGTGGTATCTCATTGTGGTTTTGATTTGTATTTCCCTGATGATGAGAGATGTTGAGCGTTTTATCATGTGTCGGTTGGCCATCTGGATGTCTTCCTCAGAGAAGTGTCTATTCATGTCTTTTGCCCATTTCTTCACTGGATTATTTGTTTTTTGGGTGTTGAGTTTGATAAATTCTTTATAGATTTTGGATACTAACCATTTATCTGATATGTCATTTGCAAATATCTTCTCCCATTCTGTCGGTTGCCTTTTAGTTTTGCTGATTGTTTCCTTCGCTGTGCAGAAGCTTTTTATTTTGATGAGGTCCCAGTAGTTCATTTTTGCTTTTGTTTCCCTTGCCTCCAGAGATGTGTTAAGAAGCTGCTGCAGCTAAGATCAAAGAGGTTTTTGCCTGCTTTCTCCTCGAGGATTTTGATGGCTTCCTGTCTTACATTGAGGTCTTTCATCCATTTTGAGTTTATTTTTGTGTATGGTGTAAAAAATTGGTCCAGGTTCATTCTTCTGCATGTCGCTGTCCAGTTTTCCCAGCACCATTTGCTGAAGAGACTGTCTTTATACCATTGGATATTCTTTCCTGCTTGGTCAAAGATTAGTTGGCCATACGTTTGCAGGTCCATTTCTGGGTTCTCTATTCTGTTCCATTGATCTGAGTGTCTGTTCTTGTACCAGTACCATACTGTCTTGATGATTACAGCTTTGTAGTATAGCTTAAAGTCTGGGATTGTGATGCCTCCTGCTTTGGTTTTCTTTTTCCAGATTGCTTTGGCTATTCAAGGTCTTTTCTTGTTCCACACAAATTTTAGGATTGTATGTTCTAGCTCTGTGAAGAATGCTGGTGTTATTTTGATAGATATTGCATTGAATATGTAGATTGCTTTGGGTAGTATTGACATTTTAATAATATTTGTTCTTCGTATCCAGGAGCATGGAATATTTTTCCATTTTTGGGGGGGTCTTCTTCAATTTCTTTCATAAGCTTTCTATGGTTTTCAGTGTATAGATTTTTCACCTCTTTGGTTAGATTTATTCCTAGGTATTTTATGGTTTTTGGTGCAACTGTAAATGGGATCGATTCCTTGATTTCTCTTTCTGCTGCTTCATTATTGGTATATAGGAATACAACCGATTTCTGTGCATTGATTTTATATCCTGCAACTTGGCTGAATTCATGGATCAGTTCTAGCAGTTTTTTGGTGGAATCTTTTGGGTTTTCTCAAAAGTATCATGTCATCTGCAAAGAGTGAAAGTTTGATCTCCTCCTGGTCAATTTGGATGCCTTTGTGTGTGTGTGTGTGTGTGTGTGTGTGTGTGTGTGTGTTGTCTGATTGCTGAGGCTAAGACTTCCAATACTATGTTGAATAACAGTAGCAAGAGTGGACATCCCTGTCTTCTTCCTGGCCTTAGGGGGAAAGCTCTCAGTGTTTCCCCATTGAGGATGACATTAGCGTTGGGTTGTTCATATATGACTTTTATGATCTTGAGGTATATTCCTTCTATCCCTACTTTCTTGAGGGTTTTTATGAAGAAAGGATGCTGTATGTTGTCAAATGCTTTCTCTGCATGTATTGAGAGGATCATATGGTTCTTGTCCTTTCTTTTATTGATGTGATGAATCACGTTAATTGTTTTGTGGATATTGAACCAGCCCTGCATCCCAGGCATAAATCTCACTTGGTTGTGGTGAATAATTTTTTTAATGTTGTTGGAGCCGGTTGGCTAATATCTTGTTGAGGATTTTTGCATCCATGTTCATCAGGGAAATCGGTCTATAGTTCTCATATTTTGTCGGGCCTCTGTCTGGTTTTGAAATCAAGGTAATGCTGGCTTCATAGAAAGAGTTTGGAAGTTTTCCTTCCATTTCTATTTTTTGGAACACCTTCAAGAGAATAGGTGTTAACTCTTCCTTAAATGTTTGGTAGAATTCCCCTGGAAAGCCATCTGGCCCTGGACTCTTGTTTTTTGGCAGATTTTTGATTACTAATTAGATTTCCTTACTGGTTATGGGTCTGTTCAAATTTTCTATTTCTTCCTGTTTCAGTTTTGGTAGTGTATATGTTTCTAGGAATTTGTCCATTTCTTCCAGATTACCCATTTTATTGGCATATAATTGCTTATAATATTCTGTTATTATTGTTTTTATTTCTGTTGTGTTGGTTGTGATCTCTCCTCTTTCATTCTTGACTTTATTTATTTGGGTCCTTTCTTTTTTCTTTTTGATCAAACTGGCTAGTGGTTTATCAATTTTGTTAATTGTTTCAAAGAACCAGCTTCTGGTTTCATTGATCTGTTCTACTATTTTTTGGTTTCGATAGCATTAATTTCTGCTCTAATCTTTGTTATTTCCTGTCTTCTGCTGGTTTTGGGTTTTATTTGCTGTTCTTTTTCCAGCTCCTTAAGGTGTAAGGTTAGGTTGTGTATCTGAGATCTTTCTTCCTTCTTTAGGAAGGCCTGGATTGCTATATACTTTCCTCTTATGATCGCCTTTGCTGTGTCCCAGAGGTTTGGGGTTGTGGTGTTATCATTTTCATTGACTTCCACATACTTTTTAATTTCCTCTTTAACTGCTTGGTTAGTCCATTCATTCTTTAGTAGGATGTTCTGTAGTCTCCAAGTATTTGTTACCTTTCCAAATTTTTTCTTGTGGTTGATTTCGAGTTTCATAGCGTTGTGTTCTGAAAATATGCATGGTATGATCTTGATCTTTTTGTACTTACTTAGGGCTGATTTGTGTCCAAATATATCTATTCTGGAGAATGTTCCATGTGCACTGGAGAAGAATGTATATTCTGCTGCTTTAGGATGAAATGTTCTGAATATATCTGTTAAGTCCATCTGGTTCAGTGTGTCATTCAAAGCCATTGTTTCCTTGTTGATTTTTTGATTAGATGATCTGTCCATTGTTGTGAGTGGGGTGTTGAAGTCTCTTACTATTATGGTATTTACTATTGATGAGTTTCTTTATGTTTGTGATTAATTGATTTATATATTTGGGTTCTTCCACATTTGGCACATAAATGTTTACAATTGTTAGGTCTTCTTGGTCTATAGACCCCTTGATTATGATATAATGCCCTTCTGCATCTCTTGATACAATCTTTATTTTAAAGTCTAGATTGTCTGATATAAGTAGGGCTACTCCGGCTTTCTTTTCTTGACCATTAGCATGATAGATGGTTTTCCATCCCCTTATTTTCAATCTGAAGGTGTTTTTTTTTTAAATTTTTAAAAAATGTTTATTTATTTTTGAGAGACAGAGTGTGAGTGGGGGAGGAGCAGAGAGAGAGGGAGACACAGAATCTGAAGCAGACTCCAGGCTCTGAGCTGTTAGCACAGAGACTGATGCAGGGCTTGAACTCACGAACCATGAGATCATGACCTGAGCTGAAGTTGGATGCTTACCGACTGAGCCACCCAGGTGCCCCTGAAGGTGTCTTTAGGTCTAAAGGGGGTCTCTTGTAAATAGCATATAGATGGATCTTGTTTTCTTATCCATTCTGTTACCCTATGTCTTTTGATTGGAGCACTGAGTCCATTGACATTTAGAGTGAGTACTGAAAGATATGTATTTATTGCCATTATAATGCTTGTAGAGTTGGAGTTTCTGGTGGTGTTCTCTGGTCCTTTCTAATCTTTTGTTGCTTTTGATATATATATATATATATATATATATATATATATATATATATATATATTTTTTCATCTTTTCTCCCCTCAGAGAGTCCCCCTTAAAATTTCTTGCAGGGCTGGTTTAGTGGTCACAAACCCCTTTAATTTTTGTTTGTCTGGGAAATTTTTTTATCTCTCCTTCTATTTTGAAGGACAGCTTTTCTGGATAAAGAATTCTTGGCTGCATATTTTTCTGATTCAGCACACTGAATATATCCTGCCCCTTTTCTGGCCTGCCAAGTTTCTGTGGATAGGTCTGCTGCAAACCTGATCTGTGTTCCCTTGTAGGTTAAGGACTTTTTTTCCCTTGCTGCTTTCATGATTCTCTCCTTGCCTGAGTATTTTGTGAATTTGACTATGATATGCCTTGTTGATGGTCGGTTTTTGTTGAGTCTAATGGGAGTCCTCTGTGCTTCCTGGATTTTGATGTCTGTGTCTTTCCCCAGGTTAGGAAAATTCTGCTATGATTTGCTCACATAACCCTTCTACCCCTATTTCTCTCTCTTCCTCCTCTGGGACCCCTGTGATTCTGATGTTGTTCCTTTTTAATGAGTCATTGATTTCTCTAATTCTTAAATCATGCTCTTTTGCCTTAATCTCCCTCTTTTTTTCTGCTTCGTTATTCTCTATAAGTTTGTCCTCTATATCGCTGATTCTCTGTTCTGCCTCGTCCATCCTTGCCACCGCTGCATCCATCCATGATTGCAGCTCAGTTAGAGCATTTTTAATTTCATTCTATTTTTTACTTCTTTTATCTCTGCCGAAAGGGATTCTAATCTATTTTTGACTCCAGCTAGTGTTCTTATTATCATGATTCTAAATTCTGGTTCAGACATCTTTCTTGTATCTGTGTTGGTTAAATCCCTGGCTGTCATTTCTTCATGCTCTTTCTTTTAGGGTGAATTCCTTTGTTTTGTCATTTTAAATGGAGAAAAGGAATTAATGAGGTAGAAAAATTGAAATTAAAAAAATTAAGATTAAAAAAATCTTAAAATTAAAAATTAAAAACACACACACCCAAAAATTGAATAGATGATGCTAGATCCTAGGTGTATTTTGGTCTGGGTGTTGAAAGTGGTTTGACAGATTAGAGAAAAAAAAAAGGGGGGGGGGAGGAAGTCGTTTGAAAATGTGAAAGAATGAATACATTGATGTAGACTAAAATGAAATGATGGGGGTAAAATAGAATTTGGAAAAATATTCAAAAAAGTAAATAATATAGTAGAAAAAATTAAAGAAAAATATTTTTAATAAAAATTAAAAATAATTGAGTTTTTTCATTTTCTGTATTTAAGAAAAAAGAAAAGAAATCAAAAAGATAAAAGATTAAAAAAAGAAAGAAAGGGGCGCCTGGGTGGCGCAGTCGGTTAAGCGTCCGACTTCAGCCAGGTCACGATCTCGCGGTCTGTGAGTTCGAGCCCCGCATCAGGCTCTGGGCTGATGGCTCAGAGCCTGGAGCCTGTTTCCAATTCTGTGTCTCCCTCTCTCTCTGCCCCTCCCTCGTTCATGCTCTGTCTCTCTCTGTCCCAAAAATAAATAAAAAACGTTGAAAAAAAAATTAAAAAAAAAAAGAAAGAAAAAAGAAAAAAGAAATCGTTTCAAAATTTGAAAAAGTGAATATACTGTAATAGACTAAAATAAAATGGGAGTAAGATAGAATTTGAAAAAATTTACATAAAAGTAAATAATATAGTAGAAAGAATTAAATAAAAATATTTTAAAAAGAGATTGAAAGTAAAAATGAAGTTTTTCTCTTTCTGCATTCAATAAAAAGAAATAAAAAGAGACAAAAATAGAAAGAAAAAAGGAAATTGTTTGAAAAGGTGAGTACACTGAAGTAGGCTAAAATAAAATGATGGAAGTAAAGTTAAATTTGAAAAAATTTACACAGAAGTAAAAAATATAGTAATAAAAATTAAAGAGATATTTTTAATAAAAATTGAAAACAAAATTTTTTTCTTTCTGTATTCAAGAAAAAGAATTGTAAAAGAGAAAAAGGAATAAGAAAAAAAAGCAAAAAAATTGAATAGATGAATCTGCTAATAGATTGAAGTAGGACTGAAATTGTTTCGTTTTCCCCTAGAAGTCAGTCTATGTAGCTCTTTATAGTCCATAAATTAAGCCGGTGGTGAGGCTTGTGTTCTTGAAGAGCAAAGTTGGCCCAGTTGGGCGGGGCTCAGTGTAACAGTTCTGCTCTCCACTAGATGGCGCTGCTAGCCTATTGGGGTGTATTGTTGCAGCGCTCCTAGGTGCTGATGCGCATGCGCGGGACTGGTTAGAATGGCGCCACCCAGCTCTCCCAGTCTCTTCTCCCGGATCAGCAATCGCGCATCGGTCTTCTGTCTTCAGCTTTCGTCCACTCCCTGCTCTTTCACTCTCCGTGACCAGGCCCCAGGCAGTACCTCTCTCTCGAGTTTTGTCTCAGATGCGGCTGTTTTCCCTGGCCCCTTACTTCTGACGGACTGCGGCTTTGACCCATTACGCCCCTCTGTGGGAGGGTCTCACCGAGTAATGGCCGTATGAGCAATGGCCGAATGTCGGCTGCACCCAGGAACGCTTGCTGGACCCTGTTGCTGCGGGTGCCCTGAGACTGCGGCCAGGTGCCAGCCTGTCCCAGAAAAAGTTCACTAGATAGTGTAGAAGCAGCGCTTCAGGGATTATGGAAAATCACAACACACATCTGGCACCAGGCCCCACCCTCAACGACCCTGTTCCAGCACCAGCGAGTGTGGCCGTCCCCTGGGGTCAGCTGAGACCAGGTGGCTTCAACAGTCTCTACCAAATTTCCTTCCCGCAGTGGAACCACTTTCTCCATGTGGCCCGAGAACCTCCCGGACCCTACTCTGTTCCTGGGGATTCGCCTTTCCCACCAGAGCACCGCCAGGTATTGAGCTTCGGAGTTGCAGACTGCGCTCCCCTTGTTTACAGTCTTAATGGAATTTATACTTTCTCCTTTTTCCTTTCTCCCTTTTTAGTTTAGTCCCTGCAGCTGTTTCCAATTTTCTACTTTCTCTCCAGCTGCTTTTGGGGAGGGGTGATTTTCCCGTATTCTCCCCCTACCCCATCTCCATCCTCTCTCCGCTCACAAAAGCACCTCCCTTCCTGCACCTTCTCGCTCCCCGAGTTCACTTCTCCGCGCTGCGTACCTGCTGGATTCTGTGATTCAGGTTGTGCAGATGATTGTGTTAATCCTCCAGTCAGTTTTCTAGATGTGTAGGATGGTTTCGTGTTGGGCTGCCTGTATTTCATGGACGCGAGACACAAAAAACTTCCATGCTGTTCTGCCATCTTGGCTCCTCCCCTGCCCAGCAATTGCTTTTCTTGAACTTGCTTTCAAAATTATCTAGGTGATTCTTGGACTTCTGCTCTTTTATGTGAATTTTAGAATCAGTTTGGTCAATTTCATTGAAAATCTCACTGGGAATATTATTTGAAAAAAAAACCTTGGTTTTAGAAATTAACTTGGAGAAAATTGACTTCTTTATGATATTACATCTCCCAGTTCATGGATACCTGTTCAACTATTCAGTGCCTTTTTAATGTGCTTCAACATAGTTTTACAAGTTTTCCACACATAATTCTTTAGTTTTATTCCTGATAACTTAAGATTTTATTGCTATTTTAAATAAGATCTTTGAGATATTTTCTACTTGGCTGTTGGAGAGAGATACTGTAAATTTTTGTATGTTTATCTTGTTTCCCACAACCTTGCTATATTCTTTCAATGGTTCTAATGGAGCTTGTGGCTCCTAAAAATGAAAAGCTTTTCACTCAATTCTTGGGGTCATTACTTCACTTCAAATAATACCCAGGGCTAAGACCTAGGGTGATCTGAAGGGGGGAGTTAGATGATCTCTTTCATGGTACTGAGACAGAGAGGCAAGCCAAGGCCTTCAGGAGGCCTTATACCTGCAGAAACACTTAGGATGACTGCCCATTCTAGGTAAAGTGAAGGCATTGATCTGAAAGACAATTGGATTTGTGTCAAATCTTTCCACGATCTTTGTCAACCTGGACTGTCAAAGACAGCTGGTTCGAAGCCCCGCTCTTGATGCTAATATCTTCCTTTATGACTGGAAGTTTTCCTGGTGGCTGAGATCTACTGGCTTTGGCACAAAACTTCCTGGCATTTGCCAAGACCTGAAGCAGGCAATAATCTTGCAAAGGAATAATCTCGCCCAAAAACTTGGTACAGAAGGATGGGATAAAGAAGAGGAGAGCAGTGGTCAACTCACTGGATCAAATACATATAACAATTCCACAATGGAAGGATAACAGAAAGATCAGAAATGCCACTTTGGTCTTTGTATCTGTCTATAAACAAGTACCTGTGTCAAGTGCACCAACAACAATGATATGTTGTTTGCAGTGCTTAACATATTGTACCAAACTTTGGTAATCAGAAAAAGCTCAGCGTTTTTGAGAAGTTTTTAAAGGCACCAAATACTAATTGTTCTGCCTAATGCCAGCCCTCATTCTATAGCTTCTTAGTCCTTTTATTATAGCAGTATCTGAGAAAGGGATGCCTATAATTTACAACCAGGTACCGCTGGCACCCTCATTAGAAGACTTGCTGACTATTTTGAATTGCTAGAAAATAAATTGCAAATCCAACTTGATAGGTCACATATAAGTCATAATTTGCTAAAATTATTTTCAGTGTCCAGCAAAAGACTGAAAATATCAACTCTAAAGAAAATGAAGAGCAGCAAATTAAGAAAATGTTATAAAACATTTTTGGAGAAAGCCAAGAGGGTAGTTGTTACAATGAAATCAAATATATTTGACATTCTCTTCTGGAAACCACCAGTTAAAACCTACATTGTTCTCAAAGCTAACTTAGGTTCTCAAGCCATTTGAGATACAGAATGATACACAGTGGTGAAAGCCATAATAGGTACATACAGTTACATAATAGGATACTCACCCCCTCATCCAATTCCTATGCAGCTTTTTCCTTGACTCCATTAATCCAATTGGAAGCTGATAGTTTGTAATACACTACCACTGAAGTGCTCCTCACAATCTGAAACATGGTATTAGTTATCCAGGGCAAGATCAAGAGGACTTTAAAATTTTATTTTTTTGTTTATTCTGAGATGGGGGGAGGGGCAGGGAGAGAGAGAGAGAGGGAGAGGGAGAGAGAGAGAATTCCAAGCAGCCTCCACAAGGACGCTGCAGAGCCTGATGTGGGGCTCAAACTCACGAATCGTGAAACCATGACCCAAGCCAAAATCAAGAATCAGACGTTTAACTGAGCCACCCAGGTGCCCCTACATCAAGAGGACTTTAAAGGGAAGGGAAAGAGAAACTAGGTTTCCAGATTATAAATTTCTGTGATTTTTTTTAAAAAAGCATTGCCAGCTGAGTTCCACATTTAACAATTGTTGATATGAGACATGAAAGAATAAAAAATAAATTTCATTCATAGCTCCAAGATAGAAGTTACATTTTTAATATGAAAGAAAATAAAGAGACCAATACATTATACATTACTGAACAATGTACACACGGTCTTTGTGCCTACTGGCCTGGATGACAATCTCTGGGTTTTCTATACACTTTTTCCTTTGGTTCATCCTGAGTTTCAGGAAACCGGACTGGGCTCCATTCCTATTCCTGCTTAGGCATTGCTCCTTTGACAGTCCTCAAAGAATGTAGTATACGGTGGAAAATGGCTGTTTCATAAGCCACTTCAAGATTGTTCAGGTGCTGGTGTGTTCATGCCAGGCCGTGGCAGAGAACAAAATCTCCCCCCACACCAAGACAGTGTCCAGTTTGTACATCTCCATCTGTTACTATGCAACTGATGGCCTTTAAATCCTCTGGTTTCCCAGGGCAGTCAAACAGCTGATTTTCAAAGAATCGAGGGTATCCAATCCAGTGATGACCATGGAGGGAAGCGTGTCTTTTATCTTTAATGTTCTTTTTGTGAATGGGTCTTTCTACCCTTCATAGTAGCCTAAAACTCAACGTGACTGGGAGATATAGTATCCGCAGATGGTCCTATTTTTACTTTGTAAATGGGAAGGTGAGCCTCTACATCTACATTGCCCAGTACAGCAACCACTAGTTTACTTTTAAAATAATTAAAATTAAATCAACAATTCAATTCTTAAATTGCTATGAATATAGCAATAGCCACATGTATCTAGTGGCTACTGTACAGGGCAGCGCAGATCTAGAAATGTTCATAGAACATGGAAATGGAAATGTTTGTCACTGCAGAAATTTGTTAGGCAGAACAACTCTAAGACATACATGGAGCATTTCCTTTCCAGAGGCAAATTTTGGCCCTGAGAAGAGATTAGATGTCTTTTGATGAGGTGAATATTCTGCAAAGTCAGTTGGGATAGTTTAGGTAATAATTTGTAGGGACATGTCAGGAGAACAAAGAACAGTTGTTCTTTAAGTAACAATACGGAATTTATTGTGATATATATTAGCTGTGTTCAGAACCTGATTGGCTTGGAACATACAGAACATTTTTAGAGCCTTTGGGGAGACAAGGTGAGGAAGAAAATAGAGACCTGGTCATTGGCAGCAAGTAGGGAAGAGAGCCAGGATGTCTAACAAGGAGATGAGTTAAGTGTGCTGTGATGAGTGCAAAACAACCCTCTTCTCCATCTTCCCCCAAAATCTTGTGTAAAATAAACGTTACTCACCAATACCTTGGGAGTTGAAAATGTTTGTTCTGAGTCTGTTCTAACATTGGTGAAGGTACAATGTGTCCAATTATGTTCAGCTTAAACACTTTATTTCCTTGCTACTGGATATTTTCTTTCTCCAAGGGCAATCTGTACATGTATTTTCCCTTTGACACTAAAGACTTTGGCTGGGTCAGTACAACAATCAATCCCTCCCCAGGTATGCCAGTGTTTGACACGTTCCCAGAGTCTTCCAACATGCAACTAATTTGACGGACTGTAGTCGACTGCTTCTAAGCAAGGAAAAAGGAACTTGTTTTTTCTCCTCATTTAACAAATATTTATGTGCACATGATATGCCTGCCATCGTCCAAACACTGTTCTACGAGCTGGCTCTATGACATCGGACAAACCATATCCCTGCCATCAAATAGCTTAAATCTCTTCTCCTTTTATGTCCTATCATCTACCCAACAACAGTCAAAGATACAACAAGTGCAAAGTAGGTTGCTTTACCTGTGATGCATTTGAACATTTCTAGTGCCAAGCGTGATCGCTCCAGAACGTAGCAAAACATTTGTTGACTGGTTAAATGAAAGGATCGATGGCTGGGCAACTGGTGTCCTGTACGCGGTAGGCACTTGATCTATGTTTGTTGTTAAAGGGCTACTCCAGAAATAGGATGAAATTAAATTCTCTAAATTAGACAGTCTTAATTTAGGTCTCAATTATATAAATCATTTTGTTGTAATAACTGAGGAGTTATATGCATTGTAAATATATCATGCATATTAATAGCATAAAAATGACGATTTTTATGTTGGAGGAGTATAGTAAAATAGGGACTTTCAGACTTTTAGTGGAAGAATGAATAGGTTCAAGCTTTCTGAAAGGCAATTTGGAAATCTTTTTCAATAATTCAAAGACATTCATACCATATGACCAAATAATTTCACTGCTAGTGGTCCTTTTTTTTTTTTAATTTTTAAATGTTTATTGACTTTTTTGAGAGAGAGGCAGAGAGACAGAGTATGAGTGTGGGGAGAGCAGAGAGAGACACACACACACACACACAGAATCCGAAGCAGGCTCCAGACTCCGAGTTGTCAGCACAGAGCCCTATGTGGGGCTTGAATGCATGAACTGTGAGATCATGACCTGAGCCGAAGTCAAATGCTTAACTGATCCAGGCGCCCCACGTGGCCCATTTTAAAGAAATATCTGTGAATGCAAGTGAAGTCTATCTATTTACATAATATGAGAAAGAATGACAAGGGACTTAAGCAACAATAATAAAGAAATGACTATATAAGTTTTTATTCACTTGTGTTTTCACACACATAACTCACATACAAACACACAAATACTGTATCGAGATTATGAATTATCTTTATTTTCTTCTTCAAACCTTTTATATTTTCCTATTTTGAGTGATGAATAATATATTACTCTGATGATTTTTATGAGTGTTAATATATAAGAGATATACAGGAATAGTAAGCGATATGGGCTCAGTTTTAAATAACTATGATGCCAGCTTTGAAAATACTGGCTAAATTAACAAACTGATACTTTGTGCAGGGTTCATTTAAGATAATTATTGGGGTAATATTTTTAATTCCTCCCTGTTTGAATTATTGGGCATGTGGGAGAGAGTGAATATTCTTCATCATGAAGAGAGTCAGTTGGTAATTAACTCTTTTTATTTTTTTCAATGTTTCTTTATTTATTTTGAAAGAGAGTGAGAAAGAGCATGAGCAGGGGAGGAGCAGGGAGAGTGGAAGAGAGAGAGAATCCCAAGCAGGCTCTGCACTCTCAGTGCAGAGTTGGAAGCAGGGCTTGATCTCCTGAACCAGGAGATCATGACCTGAGCCGAAATTGAGTTTGACGCTTAACCAACTGAGCCACCCAGGCACCCCAATTATTAACTCTGTTTTGAAAGATGATTTGGTCCTCCTGTTACTGAACTACCAGCATCTAAATGGATCCTAAATGGATTTTCTAAAAGAAAATCTAAAAGAAACCGCTAAGGTAAGTAAGGCATAACACTTGGGAAAGTTTTAACTTTATTGTCCTCTATTAAAAATGTGAAACATTCTCAAATTTTTACATCTTTTATGTGGCCATTTTCTGCAGTAGAAAATTTCTGTAGATGAATTACATTGTTTTCATATGAACTAAATTTGTATTCCCTCCCTTTTCAGAGATTTTTACCACAATTATATCTACAGATGCTGTTGTTATAGATTTATTTACCTAGTATTCAGGTTTCTGAAGTTTATGGAACAACAGCTTTAGGAAATGCCTTTGTTTTTCCTCAGGATGTTTGCCATAAAATTCTCTATCTCATAGTGTATATGTTCACATTTCTTTCTTTTTTTAAAAAAAAGTTCTTTTTTTTTTAACATTTATTTATTTTTGAGACAGAAAGAGACAGAGCATGAGTGGGGGAGGGGCAGAGAGAGAGAGGGAGCCACAGAATCCGAAGCAGGCTCCAGGCTCTGAGCTGTCAGCACAGAGCCCGATGTGGGGCTCAAACTCACGAACCGAGAGATCATGACCTGAGCTGAAGTCAGACACTTAACCGACTAAGCCACCCAAGGCACTCCTATTTGTTCACATTTCTGTAGAATAATCCCTACAATGTTACAGTGATACCAAATAGCTTTTGAAATGATCAATTCAGCAACTGTGGTACATTGGCTTAATAAAGCCCATTAAATTTTATATAGGTGTCTAATCTTTACACTAGAGCTATGAAAGTAGTCTCTCTCTCTCTCTCTCTCTCTCTCTATATATATATATATATATATATATATATATATAATTTTTTTTTTTGAGATCATTGTCAGTAAAAGTAAAGATATTGTTCATTTGGGAAAAAAATTATTTTAAGTAAAACATTATTAAAGGAATATGCAAATTGATTTGCATTATGTCACAATGGTATAATAACTTAAGAGGACATTTATGGAGGGCCTCCTGGGTGGCTCAGTTGGACACTTGATTTCGGCTCAGGGCATGATCTCACAGTTTGTGAGATTGAGCCCCATGTAGGGCTCTATGCTGGGTGTGGAGACTGCTTAAGATTGTCTCTCTCCTTCTCCCTCTGCCCCACCCACGCTCACGCTTTTGCTCTCAAAAAAAAAAAAAAAACAAAACCAAAACAAAACCTGAAAAAAATAAATAAAGGCCATTTATGGAAAGGTCATGACGTAAAAATATTAGTGTTTTTTTTTTTTTAAATGTGTACATAATTTCAGTCCTGCCTGAAAAAATATGCATCCAAATACTGGATAGGGTTCCATCTTCTTATGATTCTGTAAGGGACACTGGAAAAGTACATTAAGTGGGCACAATTCTTGGTCTTTCAGTTTATATGCAATTCAAAGCAATAAAAGTTAAAGTAACTATTTAGTTGATATATCTGATATATAATATTTTAAGCTAAACTATGTACTGTAATTGTATTTTTAATTTTTGTGTGTCAAGTGGTGTCATCAAATAGATAATGATAATCATTTTAATGAGTAAGAGAAGAAAATCACAGATTATTCTTGTGATCAGGAGAAAAAAAATAAAGAGGATTCACACAATAGTAATTACCTGAGCAGATGGATTCCTAATCCTAGAAATAAACATGCTAATTAAGCTACACTACAGAATGATAAGATATTATGGTCTTCTGAGTCTGGAGAGATTGTTATTCTAATTTACTAGTGTAACTTAATTCTCAATATATTAAAAAGTACTTAATCAACCAAATCTTTTTTTAATTATCAAATTTATTTAGGCAGCTTTAATGTTTCTGTAAATTTCTTCCACGTGTGAGTTTCTATAGGGGCAGACTTTGTCATTAGTAATTCACAGTTTGTTTGAGATTTGTATTTTGCGTAGAGCAGGATTGAGTTTTGTTATATATATAACCATACGCTCTTTTCTGGGTGCTTCAGTAGGGTTTTATTTGGAGAATCAAAGATCATAATGCTGCCCCGTTCATAGCTACCTTATGCTGCCTTCCTTTAAAGATGAAAGAAAAATCTTTATTAATAATTGGAATTCATAATCCTTTGACTGATTTAGATGAATTACATATTTTGCTAATTCCATGACTAAATATTTTGGAGGAAATTAATGGAAAGATTGAGAATAAAGGATGGAAGGCAAAAGTTCGTGGAAATAAGTAAATGTGAGAAAGAAGCAAGGAAGAAAGTAGGAATACTTTTGTGCTTGTATGTGCATGAGAAGCTTGAATTATCTAACCAGTAACAGATCAACACAGTGTAGTTTTTGTGTATGTATGAATACATATAATTAGCACGACATTTCTTAGTGGTTAAATGCAAACCTTTATGGAAGAATTAGATTTTTAGAGTAAAAAAGAGTCATCTAGGAACAATTCTAGAGCTGGTTTAACTTAGTTTCTAATTGTTGCCCAAAATGTTTGTGTGTGGGAATACGTGGATGGAGGGGAAGTGGTATATGTTACTTTCCTATCCTTTTCCCTATATTTATATTTTAGCTGTAACCATGGTATGCACTTATTTTATATCAAAAGAGACTTTAATCTACATTTAAAAGTGGTAAATATTTAAGACAATTATATAAATTTAAGTAGTCTCAGTATTAATCCAATTCAACAAACATTGCATAACAATGATATAAAAAAACAACAACATAGGACTGGCAGTACAGAGCTATATAACCTCTAAAAATATCTGGTCCCAACCACTTGTACCTTACTATTCAAACTGTGGCCCATGAACCAACATTTCTCGGAATTGTTAGAAATACAGAATTTTAGGCTCCATCGCAGCCCTTCCAAACCAAAATCTGCATTGTGATAAGATTTCCAGGTGATTCAAATGCATACAAAATTTTGAGGAGCACTATATTAAAAGAACATAGTCTAAGGAAAGAAATGGACACCGATATTTTTTAAAAGGCAATAATTTTACAAGAAATGCTCTATCACAAAAACAAATACTGTGGGACAGTAATAGAATTTAATTCAGCTTATAGGGATTTGTAGTAGTTTTAACTCCACTCTCTTCTATATTATAATTTCCACACCCACACGATACATCAGCATTTTCTAGTGTGTCCCCAGGGTGCCTGGGTGACTCAGTCAGTTAAGCCTCCAACTTCGGCTCAGGTCATGATCTCACGGTTCATGGGCTCAAGCCCCCCATTGGGCTCTGTGCTGACAGCTCAGAGCCTGGAGCCTGCTTCAGATTCTGTGTCTCCCTCTTTCTCTCCCCCTCCCCCACTTGTGCTCTGTCTCTCTCTCTGTGTCTCAGAAATAAAGTGTGTCCCTAATCAAATATGTCTGAGAAACAGTGCATAATGTATACTACTACTTAGACACGTCTTGTTCTCAATAGTATGTTAAAGATTCTGAGAAGTCCTAAAATAAACATATTTTACATAAACCCAAGATTCTACAAATATACTTAAACATGCAACTTTTTTCCCTTGCATGGCACTATTAACATATTTTGAAACTAGTGTCCTATGGAACACTCTTTGGTAAAATACTGCATTTTATGGATTTGCAACATTCTGCTCATGAATACCTTACTAGTATTCTTCTGCTCTCCATTAACTTCTCCTTTTCTTTTCATAGTTATAAAGTATCTAGAATTCATTCAACCTTGAATATAAGGTGTGAACCAAAAAACTACAATTTAGCTCTGACACAATGTATGTAATAATACAGAAAGTCTGAGGCGAATTAATTCAGCTGTTTTGTTAAAACTCGTCCAGATCTGGATAGATAAAGTTGTCTTTGAACAAACAGTATGCGAAAGCCTGGCCTCCACATATCATTGAAATTAAGCCGGATCCTGCAAGTAATGAAAGGGAAGTTTTGGTTAACTACCAATAATGAATAATTCATTGGTGAGATTATGAATAAGAACAATTGTCATGACTAAAATAATGTTCCTGAAACTGACATAGCATTTGAAATAGGGTAGTTTATAGATTCAGCTAAGAGACAGTAGGTATATATTCTGTGCTGATAAATTGTTGAAATTCAAAACTTCCTTCAGGGAATAGATGCGTGGTTGTGTCAAATTAATAGTAAGGAGCTCTTAAAACTCAGAAATTCAAAGACAATGAAGTCAAAGCACATGCCAGGGATTTCACGATTCTCAATTCTTGTAGCTCTTCAGACCTGCCATTTGTTTGTGTTGTTGTTATTTAAAAATATTTTATAAGGTATTTCCTCTCTAATTATAAATGGAAGATATGCTCTCTTCTAACTTGGAAAATATTTCTTAGCCTAGAAGAGATTTTGAAAACAGAAGTCTACCTACCTGCGCTATTCGGTTATACGAAAATGCCTTTAGCTCTGATTTCATTGGCCCAGCGATTCTTGTGTTTTGTTTTGTCTTGTTTTAATATTAATCCAGCCTAATAGGGCTTCCATAAATCTGTGATTCCTTGGATGCCGGTAACAGCGTAACTCCCATGAAAGGTAAAGTTCCCAGAGGTGAGAGCCCTTAGGGGATCAGAGGCTCAGCAGGACTGGACAACTTCCTCACTCAGACACACATCTAGTGCGGACCATGAGATAGAATTTCCAAGCTGTGTAGCCACATTTCATTTATATCTAAATTTTTTAACTCAACGCAAACAGAAGAAGGTTACCTCAAACGTCATTTGGCCACCATTCTCTGAGTAAACCAACCCTAGTTCTTAAAACTGAAATAGTGACCCAACTATTTTAGCAATTCTGTTGGCCATTCCAGTTCACCAACAGACTTCCTCTGCCATCAGGTGGCATTTGCTATGTGACTGAAATGCCTAGGGCTTTAAATAAAGTAAATTTTGTGGTATTGCGAATAAAATCCAAGAGATAAGTTCTTGTTTTTCATGGAGAGATAAGAGCATTTCTAATTATAGCATGTCTTTCAGGATTTTCTTTCTGATTTATTAAAAATGTGCATTTTTTGAAAGCCTCATGCAAAATAAAATTTCAGTACATTCTCATGTGTGTTCTGTATGTACTGAACAATATTAGAGAAGAGTACACACTAAGGCTTATGGAGATGTAAGGGAAGTGGAAAATTAAATTCTAGTGAAGGGAGCTAATGAGTAATATAAATAATACTGATACTATAAACAGATAACTTGGCTTTGGGGAAAACAATGTAGCAAAATGCTGCATTTCTATTTTCCACTATTAAGCATGACAATATTTAGTTAAAACTATTGCCAAACTTACTGAAAAGAGGAAAGGTAAAAATTTTTGTGGTCCATACATGGCTTAAGCTAAAGGAAAAGCTTTAGAAAAGTCCACTGTAAATTGGCTAATTTTCTTACTAGATACACAATTGATTAATTCAGTTGTTCGATTTGTGGGAAGAAAAAAAATAGATGAAATAATGCTACTATGAAAACAGCAATGTCATTCATATTGAAAGAGAACCAAAAGAATATGTCATAAATCTATATCCAGTGTTTTACTCTATGTAATTTTAGAAAGATGGAGACTCTGAGCAGTCTTCTGGTCCAATTACCTGACCCACACAAAAAATATTTTGATGCTCCCACTGTATATATAAATATTTATGTTGTACCTAATACATACACACATGTGTATAACATATGGTGTCATATGTATATACCTAAAGCAGCCCACCAATGTGATGTCAAGGGGAATTCCAACATAACTGAAAAAGAAAGAAAAAAAGGATGTTGTTCATTTTTAAAATATATGTTATTTTTCTTTTTAGTCAACGAAGAAATACTTGTTTGGTCAGATCATATCCACATAACAAAGAGAAGTTTTATCCACATTCATAAAATTGGGTATCCCCAAAGCTGTATTTAATTCATAGTCTAGAAAGTCATTTGTGAAATCAGATACCTGAAACTCCTCACCTAGGAATGATGTTTTGAATTGATTGAGTGTTGATTTGATTATGAGTTGATTCGAGTGTTATGCAACATAGATGATCCTAAGACCATCCTTAAAACCTGACTTACCCTGGAGTTCTGAGCCACTTCGCTCTGAGCTCAATTCTACTCAGCAATATTTGTTAAGCACTTTCTTTGTGCCATGTGTCAGACAATTAACTTGTAACTTTTCTGGGTCTAGAACCTGTTGCCTATCTCAGCCTTGAAGATTGAGCCACCCTATGCTCCAGAGCCCTTTTGCAAATATCCTATGACTGTCTTCCATTTGAACTTAGTCCCCAAAGTAAGACAGAGAATTTGAGTTATGGGGTTCAGGGGTTCCAAAAGTTACTAAGGGAGGGTGTGTGCCAGGGGACTAGGATATTGATATACCAGCATTCTCTAATAATAGCGATGCTGGGATGTAGCAATTCATTTGGAAATTGTTTAAGATGGAGACTGATTAAACCATTAATAGACCACAGCACTGAAAATATAAGAGTGATTTAAGTTGCTAATAAATAATAACTTTGAATTATAACTTGTGGTTGATTACCACACATACCTTGACTAGTATTTTTTTTTCAATGGAAGACAGGAAGGGAGAAAAGTTACAATAGAAGAGTACATTTTGAATGGCTAGAGGAAAGAATGTTTGAACTCATTTACTGAATAAATATATGCTTAGACACTAGTCAGAAAATTTCTCATTCTCATTGACATGTCACTGGGTCTCCCCCATCTACACAGGAGACAACTAATGTGAATGATGTTGTGACTTTCCTTAAGACCATACACTTCTTAAAAAGGTAGGATTGGAATTTAATCCATTTTCTTTTGACTCCAAAGATCACAGGTAGAAATAAAACCCTTTAGTTTAAGAACCTAGTATTCTTGGTAAATTAACTACTGTTGGGAAGTTTGCCAGCCTACCAGTATGAGTTTCCTTAGGTCCCAGGTCCCAGGATTTGGTCAATTTCTGCCTCAAGGGAGGGTTTTGGAGCAAAAGTATTCCAAACAGAGGCAAAGCCTGTACAAGTTGTTGGCAAGTTGAATATGAGAGGAGAATAGGACACATCTATCTACATTTCAGTACCATTTTGAATTAGAAGGTGTAGCCAATCAAAATCTTCCCCAGGAAGTGGTAAGAGAACTTGGTGGGGAGGAGTAGTGTGGGAAGGAATAAAGAACTCTAACCAGTTTTATTAGTTAGCCATCAGAGGGCAATATGCATATAACAAAGTTCTACTCTTATGAATCAATTTAGGTACAACATCAGATTTAACATACTTTGTTTCCTTTATTTTATCTTGCTTACCAGTTGAAGTGATGGCAACATGAAGAATGGTTACTGAAATAGCATAATCCCAGACCCATTCTTCTACAACCAGAACAAAAAGCAATCCACACACCAAGTAGGTAACCTGTGTTGAGATTAAAAGGACTGCAAATGGAACGGAGAATATAATTATTTGGAACTAGAGAAACTAACAACTCTGAAACACAGTTAGTAATAGGACCATTACAACAATGTCTGTGAAGACATTTTGGCAAGAATTTTTAAAATATCCCATCTTTTAACAATCCTCAACTTTGGATAAGAACTTGTTAACATATTCTATTTCTTAATAATCCTCAGACTTAATAGAAAAATAACAGTATCTCTTTTGTACTTCTTTGTGCTTACCATTTTAAAAGGTAAAATACAATAAAGGAAGGTTACAATGGAATCAATACCTGCTGATCTACAGTTGGATTGCGAATCTCCATTTAAGATATATTAGAAACTAATGAGAAATTCAGTTCTCAGTTTTAGGAAATGAAAAAAAGAAACATAAGAGTTCATTGATTTATAATATTTCTTTGGTACCAATCATTGCCTAACTTGGAAATGAATTCCTTTGTGTCTTTATAATAAAATGGCATGCCCAGATAGTCATTTGGGACACATAACTGGTAACCATGGATGAAAGGAAGCCTCATAAATGGCTCATGTGGATGGAGGCACTCTTCTAAATCCACCCAATTGTCTTGGAGTGCTTTCCCTGAACATGTATAAAGAGCTCATTATTTATAGGTCAGGACCACAAATCTCTAAGAGCCTTGAATGTGTGAAGGGTCAACCTTTGCCTTTTGTCTTTGGTATGGATCTTTAAAGTGGTTTCAAAGGAGAGATCCATCAAATGCATGTGACAAATATACGTGACACATGTCAAAGTCCCTTTGCAATGGTATCACTTTCCATAAAAATTACCTTTCTATTTTTGAAAACAAGACAAAACAAAACACAGCAATTGATTATACATTCTTATAATTCAGGAATCAATGAATCCAGACAGGCAAACTCTCTCTTTTTCAAAACAAAGGGTTAAATAATCACATGATATGCTATCGTGCAGAAGTCATTTATTAACCAACGAGCCAGTGATTGTTTCATGGGCAAGCAAAACACCAACCAAGTAAGCAGGTCCCAATTGCCATCCTTTTTAAAGGCCTTCCGCTTATTCCTCTTTGATTTTATTTAATTTAACTTAACAGGTTTCAGAAGTTGAATGGAGAATTCACACCAGCTCCTTTTTATCACACGGGAATGAGGTTCAGTTCAGTATGTCCTATTCCCTACAATCAAGGTTGTGGAAGGAAGTGCATTGCTGTGTCATAGTGACTCCACGTCTTTCTACCACATTTCCACAGCTGCCTCTGTCAGTGGCTCACAGAGCCCCCAGATTATTATAGGGAAATAGAGATGCCTCCGTTATCAGCATTTACAGATTTTATAGGTTAACTTGCAGCTGCTTGGAGACATTGATTTTTGTCTTGAACAAGCTATATTTGCATATGTTGATAAAAAAAAGGCTTATGCTTTGTTTATGAAATGAAAGAAAGCATGGTGTAAAAGAAGCAGTACACAATTTAAAGTCAGGATACCAATGTGACAGTCTTGCCTCATAGCTTAGGAGTTATAAAACCTTGAGCACAATTTTAACCTCTGGGTCAGTCTTTCTCTATAATTGGGAAATGGAGTGCTATCTTATCTACCTCAAAAAAAAAAAAATGTTGGGAGGATGTTAACTTAAAATGAAAGCAATTTGCAACCTATTCTCTGCTATGTAAAGGAAAGCTATTAGTAATCAAAATGTTTTAACTAGACTTAAACTTTCCAGTGTCCTTGCTAAACCGACTCTCCTGGGTGACAAAATCATTGAAACAGACAAGAAACTTGACCCTAGATACATGCCCAAGGCTCTGAGATTACTCTTACACTTTATCTCTGAGATTAGTCTAAATTCTCAAAGTAACAACTTTGAAGAGTTATGGTAGTTATCTCCCCAAGCCCAAAATTAAAGATCTAATAGGCTAAGGTTTTATTGATATCTTTGTACAAATGTTAGTGTTTTGTGAGGGGAAAGAGCGATATAAACTGTGCCAGGCATCCTGGGGATTTTCACTAATCTCAGCTATGTAAAAACACAGCCTTTCCAATAAGCTGTGTCATTCCTATCTTTCATTGACTGACCCAAAGGCAAGAATTAAATAGTAACGGTTGAGTTTTAAATCCCCTCCCCAAAACACATACACAGCCCCTACTTAACTCTTTACTGTGACGATATCAACTGTGGACAGTTTTGATAGAAAACAAGTGAATTCTGTGTTCAATAGGGAAGTGCATAAAGAGAAGGTTAAAATAGAATGTTAGACCTCTTGTGTCTCATTAGAATGAAAGCCTCTTTTTCCTAACTTATTCTTTGTCTATCCAAACTTGAATCCATAATAGCACCAAACAAGGTTACCCATTTGAGGAAGTTGTTCTAAAGCTTTTCTTCTTGAATGCAGTAATTTTAACTGACCAAGTTTCCTGTACAAGTCATATTCAAAATCGGGTTTCTTTGGCTTCAGGCAATTTTTGTATATTTGCATATTTGTTCCAAACAAACCACGTCCAGTGGTTTTCTAAAGAATTGTAATGTTTAAAGAATCCACAATTCACTTAAAAAAAAAAAAGTAGGAAGAAATTTAGCAGAATGTTAAGAATGATTATATTTTGAATGTAAGTTTGTGATTGAATTTCTGTTTTTCTCCTTGCTACTTGTAGGTATTTTATAAGCTTTCATTAATTTATGTGTATTATTTTATAATGGAAATAACATTAAAATCTTCTTTTTCTAAAGATGAGACAAACTTACCTTGAATACCCACCAAATAAGTATGTTTGACATATATTCAATATAAATAGCTGTTATTATTAACATATATACAGGTGATGAGTATAGCAGGTATTAATTAATAATTACTTTTTCAGCAAAAATGATTAATTTAAAAAGATAAATTTTTCCTTAGTATACTCTTTCATATCATCCCCCCCCCTTTTTTTTTTCCTATCTTGGGAAGAAAAATCAAACTAAGCAGAAATGTACAAAGCAGAAAATGAAAGTCCTCTGTCATCCCAGCTGGGAGATAACAGTTTGTTGCATAATTCTCCAGATTTCTTACCACTGACACCATGTATTTTACTCTGTTCTACAAAAATGAATAATTACACTACACAAACACTATTGTCTTCATTTTCCATGCCACATCTCATGAGCATTTTTACATCAACATATTAAATCATTCTTCCTTTCCTTTGAAAAATATTTAATGCACAAAAAATTTACCTATAAAATTACCAAATAGAAATTCATATAGTAATTCTTTTCAATTATTCCACCATTCCATCCTATCCCATCTTTAAGGAATAGCCACTTTAAAATTTGTGATTGCATTTTTTCTACATTAATTTCTTAAGTCAGATATAAGATACAGATGGCTGAGAGGAAAGCCTGATATTTTATAAATTTTTATGAAACAACAACTATTTTTGATTTTTGGAGGCATTTGATTCACTAATTGACAAAGATTGGAAATTAAAACCAATTACCTTTATAATTTGTGTTGAGCCATGAGGGGTTCGTTTTGAAATCAAATGGTGCCAGGACATCCAACTCATACACCCTGAAGATGTTACAAATGAAAATAGTTTACCCTGGAGGAGGCAGTTCACAGCTTCGTACATCAAGGCCTTGAATATCGCTCTTCACATACAACATAATGCATTAGCTTTACCATGTGTGGGACATTTAGAAGCTGGCTGACCTGCATGGCAACCAAATAATCTTTTTATCCATATTGTCTTATTTGTCCAATTAAGTCCACTTTGTCCACCAAGTGGACTTCAATGTATTTTGGGTCTTCGCTGTAATCTTGGCGGTCTTTGACATCAAATATGGGAGGAGAATCTAATTCTGTGTCAAAAGCATAGGCATGGAAACAAACAAGACCCGGGTTCTAATCCTGATGGTGCTGTGAAACTGTGAATCTGGGCAAGTCAGTTCCATTTGGAGCCAAACGTCAGTGTCTCATCTGTAAACTGAAAAGGTTAATCTCTGAGACCTCTTCCTGTTGTAAAATTGGAGTCTATAAATATACCCCGTCTACTGTGCCTGTTTGTAGTTGTGTGCAGCTGGTCAATCAGTTAGCCGCCTCCTGGAGCTTTAAGGCCCAAGAACTTAAAATTCCTGTCCTCTGACTCACATTAACTACAAATCCTTGAAATGAGGCTCAGAGAGCCCTAAAGATTCTCAGCTCCTGCCTGCTCCAGGCATGGCCTCACCATCTCCAGTCCCAGCAACAGCTGAGACCCTGTTAGAGCAGCAGATGCTTCCTCGGTGGGTTTGCCTGCAAGCGTGCTGAATAGCATTATTCCCATTGCAGAAGTTGGTATAATTATTTTTGGGTACTCATTTGCATATTGAAATCAAAGGGTCCTAACTCCTTGCTTGCACAATAAAATTAAATTGTATAAACACTCAGCTTCTTAGAAATTATTTGTCAATCTACGTAATGTATTTCAAGGCAGTCAATGTATTGGCAACCTAAATCTGTAGAGACAAAATTAAATCACAGCGAGACTAAAAAAATTACCTGAAAAAATTGCCTCCCACTTACATAGAAATAGCATTAAAAATACACGTTTTACTTTGTCCTCATAATAACCTTCTTTTGATCAATTACTTCCACTTGACAAATGAAGACAATTAAAATAAGAGAAGTTCTATGGCTTAGTTAAGATGTTTCAGAAAGTTAGTAAGAACCTGGGCCAGAATTTAGGTCTCCTGACTTGAGTCCAAGAGATATTTCAGTATATATCAGAATATTTAAATTTGATGTAGATTATCTCTAAATTCCCTCTCATTCAAACTGCTCTGATTCAATACCAGCCCAGGGAGTAATAGCTTCATTTTCTTTCCATGACCATCTTCCAAAGAAGTAAGTGGGACAGTCCTGTCTGGCCCTATCTATCCACATCATTTCAAGATTGTGCTTTGATCATTTTGGAAGACGGCACATTTGCTTATTTTTGCTTAAGAATGGCATGAAAATACACCATATTTAAGTTGTATCCTCTCTTCCATAAAGACATGTCGAGAATTAAATATAAACTCCTTTCATATTCAATCTCAGCTTTTTCATTCTGTTCGAAGGAAACGCACTACTTACTTGAGCATCATGCAGCACATGCCCAGAACCGCATAGTACACAGTGTAGAAGAGAATGACACATATAAGGAGATTCTGCAAAACAACCTGCGGAGAACAGAGGCGTGAGGTCCAAGAGCCTGGGCTTTTTCACACGGTTGTCGGTAACGAGTCTGACAAACAAAAGACGATGAATGACCACTAGATAGTGTTGGCTACCTTTGTTTTGCTTGGAGACCCATGGGTGGGAAGGACTTCAAAGTCCACAATGAAAGTTTTTCGGACTGGAAAGGCTGACATGGTCCACATTTGCCCCAAGGATTAATGCAGTACAAAAAAATCCATAGCATTTACCTTCCATCTACCATAACATACTTCCTTCATGCCAACATTCATAGTTTCATTTGACAAAATGATTTTATTTTTTTAATTTTTTAATGTTTATTTTTGAGAGAGAGAGAGAGAGAGCGAGAGCGGAGGAGGGGCAGAGATTGAGGGAGACACAGAATCCGAAGCAGGCTCCAGGCTCTGAGCTGTCAGCACAGAGCCCCATGCGGGGCTTAAACTTATAAGCCGTGAGATCATGACCTGAGCTGAAGTCGGAGGCTTAACCGATTGAGCCACCCAGAAGCCCCTGACAAAATGATTTTAAATCTCAGCTATCATAATAGTCAAAATATGAGAACAGCTAAGAAAATTTGAAAAGTGTGAACAAAAAAGTACATAATCGCACAATAATAATTAAGTCTGTGTGCAAGAATTTACAGAGCAATTGACTAAACACCAGAGAGGGGCCTGAAATGGCCTCTACCACATATGAGACTTACCAAGGAAGCATTGCAGATTAATGGGGACCAGATGGATTATTCAACAGTGTTGTGAAAATTGTCTAACTTCTAGACAGAAAAATCCCATTAGATCCCAGTCTCGTACCAGACACCAAAATAAACTGGAAATGGACTAAAGGCTTAAATGCCAAGAAATAAAATGGAAGAAAATATCTACAATATATATTAAGAGCAAAAAAATGATACCCATAATACATAAACACACACAAATTAAAAAAAAAGACAAACAAACCAAGAGAAAAATGGACAAAGAATATAAATAGGCAGTTCACATGAATAAACATTTAAAAAGCCAATAAACAATTGAAAATGTCTGAACCTCCCTATTAATCTTTTGAAATATATTCTTGTGAATATAATAAAAATGTCAGCATTTCACATGGAAATTTTCTAGTTTATCTTTTTCCCTTTTGAATCTTTTTAAAAGTCTTCTTGTTTGGTCAACTCGTATAACACTTGAGCATTATTCATATTCTCTGAATCACCAATTCACCAAATCTACCAAATCTTTTAATTGGCCTGGGCACAGAGGAGCCCTCTGCTAGACAAGAAGAGAAGAGAGCGCCCAGCACACCACAACCAATTTGCTAACTGGACCAACTTTATGGGCTTACCAAGAATTTCCTTCTTTCAACTACCTACAAATGGGTGGATTGTCTGGCCTAAGAGAACCACAAGAAATCAGTACTTAAGCGTTCTAGCACCTTCAGGGTCCCATGCCCTCTGCCCGCCCACACTCATACCATGCCTAGCATTTCCCCCCTACTCTTTCCCTGTCAACTTCCCCTAGCCCAAGTCTCTTCTCCCTCTGCCCATCATTCTCCTCCCTTTTTGCTCTTCAGTATCGCCCACTCCTTGTTGCCTAATCTCCCCTCCCTCATGGTCCTTAATCTCCTCCTATCCCCATTCTTTTATTTATTCATTTATTTTTGGATTTTATTATTTTTAACTGAAATATATTTGGTACATTTGTAAATTTAAGTTGTACAACATGTTGATTTGATACATTTGTATATTGTACTATAAGTGGCATTGCAGCTATAGTTAGCATTTCATCATGTCACATAATTATCATTTCTTTTTTGTGGTTGGAACATTTAAGATCTAGTCTGTCAGCAAGTTGGTGATTGTAATACACTACTGTTGTCTATACTCTCTGTTCTGTGCATTAGAGTTCTAGGACTCATGATTAGCTGCAAGTTTGTACCCTTAGCACCTCAATTTTCTTTAAGACCTGCATGGCTTTGTGGTTTCATGTAAGCTGACACAATCCTTTATAAGGGAATAATGAAAAGGATGAGATCTTCTTCTCATAGCTCTCTTTATTCTTTATTTTATTAGGGAATAAAAATATTTTCTAGAAACCCCCATCAGATGTCCCATTATGTCTCTCTCATTAACCACCACTTGGGGTCATGTGGTCACTTCCTGAACGAGCACAGGCAAAGAGTAAAGGGGTTTACCATGGTAGGTTTAGAACACTGAGACTTTGCCTCTGGGGATTGGCACCTACTGCTGTAATAAAATAAAAATTATTAGCAATTATTAACAAAGAAGGAAAAAGGGGAGTGGGGTCTGCTACAATGTAGGCAGCTAGTAGTGTCTTCCAAGTGGTAGAATCAATATGGAAGTAGTAAAAAGCCCTCATTTGTAGAGATTATTTAGCGGTTATGAGAACATGTGAAAACTTTGCCTGAGTCGAAGGTCCAAATAATGTGTCCACATTTAAGTTGGTTGGATTCTTTCCCAAATGTTGAGGTAAGAATCTGCTGATGTGGTAGGCAACAACATTGATGCTTCTGCAGCCTTATAATTTTCTTAAGGGTCATGTGTCTTTGGGTTTGTTTTACTCTTTATTCTATATATTAATATCAAGTTGTTTGTCTTTTAATTTGAGCATTAATAGCCTCTAGTTGAAATATTTCTAGATGATCGCTTTGTTTCAATTCTATCCAAAATAAGATAAATAACATATGGTCCCTGGGGCACCTGGGTGGCTCGGTCGGTTGAGCATCCGGCTTTGGCTCAGGTCATGATCTCGCGGTTTGTGAGCTCGAGCTCCGTGTCGGGCTCTGTGATGACAGATCAGAGCCTGGAGTCTGCTTTGGATTCTGTGTCTCCCTCTCTCTCTGCCCCTCCCCTGCTCATGTTCTGTCTCCATCTGTCTCAAAAATAAATAAAACATTTTTAAAAAATTAAAGAAAATAATATATGGTCCCTATACTAATATACAAACACAAAACTATTATTTCTATGTTAATATTAAAATTTAAATAATTTTTATTTAGTTAGTTTATTTTTTTAATGTTTATTTATTTTTGGAAGAGAGAGAGAGGCAGAGCACTAGTGGAGAAGGGGCAGAAGGAGAGAGGGAGACACAGAAGCTGAAGCAGGTTCCAGGCTCTAAGCTGTCAGCACAGAGCCTGACGAGGGGCTCGAACTCACGAACTACGAGATCATGACCTGAGCAGAAGTCGGACACTTAACCAACTTAGCCCCCAGGCGCCCCTTTACTACTCTTTAAAAAAACATATTTGGATCCTGAACCAAATAGAGTGTGAAAAAAATATGACATTTATGACATTTGGCTATTTGAACTTGACTGGATATTTGATGATGTTAAAGCATTATTGTTAATATTTCACAGTGTTATAATGATTAGAGGTTTATCATATGCAAATACAAGATCATTATAAATGCAATTTCTTTATTAAAAAGCTCCCATGTTGTTTTATTTGTGCATAATTGCAGGACTATTTTGAGAGTAGAATATATCTGCACAAGTCTGGAACATGTGCAAATTTAGGATATGGCAAATACTTTATAAGTTGCTTTCAAAAAAACCGTCTGCTAAACGTGACCTTCACAATCATCTTTTTTGATGAAAAGCATTGTGATGCCAGTTTTCCTTCTACTGCCCTAAACAACAAAGCCTTTCTTAATGCGTTGAAATTAAGGAACGACTGTACCTTCTAGAAAGGAATAAAATTCTTTTAGTTTGAGGTTTCAGAATCCCCCAAACCAGAACTACTATATGCAGGTTGTGTCTCTGAGATCTCAGAGTTTTAGTGCAGACTGAGTGCTCCAGCTACATAACTCATTCAACCTTCTTTCCAGTTTCCAAACTGGTTTGACTGGGTGCAGGAGTGTGAACAATACTGACTCCATCTTTGGTCCTGCATCTTGTTGGTGCCCTCCCCTGGGGCTATGTGTTCCAGGCGCCTTGGAGGTTAATGTATGCTCTGACCAGAATGCGGGAAGACTTGTTGGATCTGCCCACTTTAGATAACTATACCCTTTCCTCTACAGAATCTGTGGGTTAAGGTCTGGACTTGGCTGCATAGCGTGTGGATCATTACTCACCTGATCCCCACGGTCAGTAAGTTGCCCTGAGTAAAACTCTGTGAAAATGGTATGGAGTGGCTTGCTTCGTTTGGCAGTCTCAAAGTGCCTTCTCAGTCTGGAGGATACTTTTACCGTCCTTCCTCCACCTTCTAACTCTGGGCATAATTCAAAAAGGAAAAGTTCATATTCATTCCATCCTTCTGGAGTCAGTAGCCACCTTTCATCCTAGTCTTCATTCATCTTTTGAATTTTCTCGTACCATTTCATAACAGCCCCAGAAGGATAACTTCCACATATTTTGTGGTATTTCTTCAAGCAATTGGCTAAAAGATATGGGGTCTAACTGTTCTATGACACCCCATTTTATCTAGAGGAGGACTGGGACACGTCCTTTATGCTCACTAAGGTATTCACAGTGGCTGGCCTGGTTCCTGCCACAGGTGGGCTCTCAGTGAATATGAGTTGACTCACTCATTACAGTTTTAGGAGTGAGAGAATCATGGCTGATTTTCAACCTGCACATGTGTTAAGGAGTAACCATTATGACAGATCAGAGCCCAGGCCACATGGAACACCACCTCGTATAAAAGTAATCTTCGCTGAATGATAAGATAATAATCAGTCACCAGATAGTTATTGACTGTTGACACTGTGCCCAAAGCTATTTCAGACTTCCTGGGATGACAAAGGAAGTGAGACAAACAAAAGTATCACACAGTAAACAATTAGAACAAGTAAATATATCTAATATTTACACAACCGTTTAAAGTATACCTGTAAAGATTATCTCATACTTCAAAATAAGCACTATAATTGAGCTAAGATTGTAATCACCTCTTTTCAAATGAAGAAACAGAGGTTGGGAGAAATGAAGTGATATGCACAAAGGTGATCAGTGGAAAAGTTGCAATTTTATATCAAGTTTATTAACTCCAAGTCAAAACATAAACTTTGCAGTTCTGATTATGAGGGCAAGACTACCTCAGAAGGGAGATAACCCAGGATTCACAATGATAGAGGGCTGTTGTTAATGAGAATCATAATGGTCCACACTCTTCATATTCAGTGTCAGCCCACATGCCCTTTAAATGCTATTCAAATTTTATTATTCTTAAGAAATACCAAGTGTTTGCATGTGAAGAGTGCAAAATCCCCATACTCCATATCTAGATATTAAGATTCTCTAGATATTGGGTAGAGCCTGGGTATCTGCATTTTAACAAACCTCTCAGATGATTGCAATGCAAAGATCTACTGAGGACACAGGAACAAGTGCATGTGATAAACAGAAGGTAGGTTTCTCCTATCGTTTCCTCCTCAGGTAGAATGTCTAAATGGGAATTGGATGGACAGCTGGGAAAACTGGATTCCTGAGCAAAATGGACAAGATGGATGAGAGACAGATTTCCAACTAGAATGAACAAATATAATCTTTTACTTCACTCATAATAAAGAAATGCACACTAAAACAACAGTAAGATACCATTGTTCTCCTATAGGCAAGATATATATACATATATATGTGTATATATGTGTGTTACATATATACGTATATATGTGTATATATATATACGTATATATGTAACACACATATATATATATATCTTTAGAAGATTTACTTGTTCTGGTGAACATAAAAGACATTGTTCTAGACTGCTGTTGTGAGTAGAATTTAGTACAAGTGTAATAGGAAGCAATAAATCAATATGTAGTTTTCAAAAGTGTGATCTGAACCTAAATTCTGGTAGGAAATAGAAAAGTCTTAAAGGTGTCTGTCTTTACACGGTGCAATCATTGGTGATTTCTCCCCCTTTTTTTCTGTATTTTATAAATTTGTAATGAAAGAGAGCGACCTAGTTTCTAGCTATCACATCTTGTATGATTGTAGGCAAGTTACTCTGAGTAATGTTTTTATGTGTAAAATAAAACAATGGTGTTTTTAACCCTTAGGGGCTCATTATTTTGTTGAATGTCTAATGCGAAGTATGGACTATGCAGAAAAATAGATATACTCACAAATACACAAGGCATTGTGTGCAATTTCAGGGTTTTCACAGAACTGCTAAAATCCATGCATGGATCCCTGGTTAAGAATCTCTGATCTTGAAGGATATTTTCAAGTCTAACTATGAGCACATAAAATCCTATGGGGCAGATAGTGTTCCCATCCCCTTTATAAGAACTAAAGAAACCATCAACCTAGTCATCATATCTACAGCAATGGCAGATGCTACAAGTGATAAAAAAATATTATTTGTAGAATTAGTACTCTAAATTGTATCTCAAACTTCAATATGTCCATTAGGCTCTTTCTCTAGTTGAAGGGAACAGAAAAGCTTCATAATGATGATTATTGGAATAATGTCTGAATCAATTAGAAAATGGACTCAGCAGCTATTTAGCTGTTTAGCCACCATTCAGGAGTCACAACTCAATAGTTAAGTACACGGTGGCACTGGAGACCCAACAACACTGAGACAATCTTCCACGTGATGACTAACCTCTTCTGGTCTCTGTTTCTCTCTTTGTTTCTTCTTTCAAGTCTTCTCCCAATTAATGAACTCTCTCACACACAAAAAGAGAACCTGGTTAGATAAACCAGTCCCTACCTGGTATATGGCCTCCAGGGTGGATACAGTGCTATTAACAGGGGCTAGTAGACAGCTGACTGGACCATAGGTGGCTGTCTTTCAGTCAAATGAACTTTTCTAAAGCGCCAGGGATGTCTAATGATAGAATTCGCCTCACACAAAGCATGGTGACCTATGTAAAAGTCACCCCACAAATAGGGTTGAGGTAAGGGTCAGTACCCAGAATACTTCTCAGAAAGAGAAGGCTTCTGGCTTATTTGCTGCTGTTAAACTAAGACTGTTTGTAAGACAAACATGTAGAAAACAAGTTCAGATATTTGTCTCTATTAAAACTAATATGATAGCGTAGATTATGAGGATGAGGGTGGTTCCGGGAGGTGGGAGAAGATGAGACAGATTCTCCTGTTTTCAGGTAGTGGTTAACAGTTTTTGGTCAGTTCAGGTCTCCACTCTTTCTTCTCCAATTTCTGAAGTTCAAAAGGGTCTAAAATACTCTAGGACCCCAGTTGCCTCTTTGATTTTCTAAATTCCAGCTTTTATTAAAATAATGCACAGTCATTAATTCAGTCCCCAAAGTATTCAGTACAAAAGATAAAAGTATACACAAATCTGTGAACTGAATCGTCATTGAGGAAATTTTGGAAAACGTAAAAGCATGAAGCACAAAAAAAGTGAAATCACCCACAATCCATTATTCTCACAAATGTAAGTTAAACTGCTATCCAGAGCTGTAGGTTCTTTTTGTCAACCCCTGTAGTTTCCAGAGACGAGAAGTAAGTGGGGGCTTTCTATCTCTCTCCCATACCCTTAATGCAGTATCTAAAAACTATAAATCTGATAGGAAACATAAATGTCTTAAGAGTGTTTGTCTTTAGATGCTAAAATCATGCCATTTCCTTCTACTTTTTCTGTATTTTATATATTTCTAATGAAAGAGAAAAGACCAGGTTTCTATGTCATATGCTAGAACCATAGTCATTCTTAACCCCACGCCAAATATACAAAAATGTATTAGCAGACAAACACCAAAACATTTATACAACCTGTTTTTGAAAACATAGGGAGTTTGCACTCTCTGTCTCCCAGCACTTTGACAAATACTTTGTGTTTGCCAGGTTTACTCTGACGATGTCACAATGATATCCTCAAGGCAGGGTCAGCCATCTTGGCCAGATCAATTGACAGATTTCTTCATGAAGTGTGTGTGTGTTGGGGGTGTGGTGGGGTGCGGGTAGAGTTGTGAGACGGGGGGCAACACAAGAATATGGGCTCTAGATCTTGGGTGCTTCTGTGATGGTATTTAGGTGGTTCACCTTCCCAGATTCTGATATCTCATTCATGTAAGGATAGTGAGGCCTGTTCAATTTTGCTTATTTTGAACAATACTCATTTCATCAGTAAAAAACTATAATTTCTTTCTTATGCTCATTGACAATGTCTCTAGCTTTTCAACTGCCTGAGAATCTTTTCAACTGTATACTCCTGACAAGGATACTCCAGATGCTAACCAGCAGCTACTGGAGTGTAGATTAAGCTTAATCTATGCACATGTATCTCACACTACATTATACCAGAATATTTTGTATTTTACATAAAATATATACTTTCAAAAGAGATCTTTTTATGTTAGGTTTTGCCCCATTTAAATGACTTAAAATTTAACTACAGCCTTTGCAAGAAAAAGTCAAGCAGGTAAACCGTAAAAAGGCAATGTGAAAATTGTAACATATTTCTCAAGCACAGAAAGTGGAAACAAAATTGTCAGTGAATTTAGGTATTTTTTTCCCTGAACTCTCAAAACAGTAAGGACATTTCCTATATAATTACACAATTATTATCATACACTAGAAAGTTTAATGGATACACAATATTATTTATACAGAATTCATATTCAAATTTCTCCAGTTGTCCCCAAAACTTAGAATCAATTAAATTTTCACATTCTAGGGGCACCTGGGTGGCTTGGTCGGTTAAGTGTCCAATTCTTGATTTCAGCTCAGGGTATGATCTCATGATCATAAGATCAAGTCTCGTGTCCGGCTCCATGCTGAGTATGGAGTCTGCTTGGGATTTTCTCTCTCTCTCTCTCCCTCTCTCTCTCTCTCTCTCTCTCTCTCTCTGCACTCCCCTGCTTGCATATCCACGCACACTTGCTCTCTCTCTCTCTCTCAAAATAAATAAATGAACAATTAAAAACAAACAAATAAATACATTTTCGCATTACATTTGGTTGTCATACTTCTTCCGTGCCATACCCTAGATTGGTCTGATGGTTTCCTTCTGATTAGAATCTTTGGGGAAGAATTCTACATATGTAATATTGTATATTTCCATTGTACCTCATGAGGAGACACATTATACTATTTTGTCTCATCAGTTTGATCACTTGGTAAAGATGATGCCTGCTGATGTCTCTGTTTTAATTGTAGTCTTTATCCTTTATCACTAATAAGTAATCTGTGGAGTGATGCTTGAGATTATGTGAATGTTCTGTTCCCCTAAAACTTTGTATTTATTGGCTTTAGCATCCAGCGATATACCTTGTCTGAATCAATTACTTACATTGGTGTTGTAAAATAGTAATTTTCTCATTTTATTTTTTCTTCTACATATTAGTGCACATTCTTTCATAGAGCTCTCCCTTCTTTTTAAACAGTTTTTTAAATGTTTATTTATATTTGAGAGAGAGAGAGAGACAGAGCACAAACCGGGGGAGAGAGAGGGAGACACAGAATTGGAAGCAGGCTCTAGTCTCTGAGCTGTCAGCACAGAACCCCACGTGGGGCTTGAACTCACAAACCCTGGGATCATGACCTGAGCCGAAGTCAGACGCCTAACCAACTGAGCCATCCAGGTGCCCCTAGAGATCTCCCTTCTTACCTTGAACTTATGTATATATCATTTATTCATCTATTTTTGGTAACTTGTAGTGTTTTTTATTTTCCATATGTTACAACACATTAATAATCATGATTCTTGTTGATGCTAAAATTGTCCCAAATTTGACCGATTTGAGCACCTACACTATACCTCCTGTGTTCTTTTTACATATTGTCATCATTTTCTTCATGCATCCTTGCTTTCTGTCACAGCCTGACATGCCAGTGAGACACTTGCCTTTTTTATACTATATTTCTATATGCATTTTTGTCTATTTGTGAGCTTTCTATTCACTTCCATTGACTTCCCTGTCTTTCTGTCTATTCATAGATAAATGTAACACTGTTTTAATTATAGAAGCTTTATAGTATGTTTTAATATAGGCACCCCTCATTGTTCTTTGTTAGAGGTCTCATTACTATGTTTTATGTTTGTTTCTAAAGAAACTTCAAAATCTACTTAAATAGCTCTATAAAACAACTTTATGTTATTTTTATTGGGATAATATTAAATTTATTATTAAGATGGGAATAAATGATGGCTTTATAATGATGTTTACTCCTGCTATCCAAAAACCAGAACAAAAAAATTTCCAAATTCATTCAAATTTGCTTTTATATCTTTCAAAAGTATTTTAATTTTTCCTCATAACACATTTTACACACTTCCTGTTGCAATGTCTATTTTATTTTTGAGAGAGAGAAAGAGACAGAGCATGAACGGGGAAGAAGCAGAGAGAGAGGAAGACACAGAATCTGAAGTGGGCTCCAGGCTCCGAGCTGTCAGCACAGAGCCTGACAAGGGGCTCAAACTCACCAACCGTGAGATTGTGACCTGAGCCAACATCAGATGCTTAACTGACTGAGCCACCCAAGTGCCCCTTTTAAATTTATTTATTTTTTTAATGTTTATTTATTTTTGACAGACAGGAGAGACAGAGCATGAGCAGGGGAGGGGCAGAGAGAGAGAGACAGAGACATAGAATCTGAAGCAGGCTCTAGACTCTGAGCGGTCAGCACAGAGCCTGACGCGGGACTCGAACTCACGAGCCGCGAGATCACGACCTGAGCCGAAGTTGGACGCCTAAGCGACTGAGCCACCTGGGCACCCCGAAATTTATTCTTAAAATAATCCTGCTTTTGCTACTAATGTTACCAAAGATTTATCTTATGGTACCATCTAACTGGTATTGTTTATGTACATAAAGATTTCTGGGTTTTATTTTTAATTTAACATTCTATCACTTTACAGAATCTTTTCTTTTTTAAACACTTATTTATTATTGAGAGACAGAGAGACACAGAGCGTGAGCAGGGTAGGGGCAGAGAGAGGGGGAGACACAGAATCTGAAGTAGGCTCCAGGCTCCGAGCTGTCAGCATAGAGCGCGATGCAGGGCTCGAACTCACAAACTGCAAGATCATGACCTGAGCCGAAGTCATTGGCCCAACCAACTGAGCCACTCAGGGGCCCCCAGAATCTTTTTTTTAAAATTATGTTAGTGTTTTTATTGATTCTCTTGGATTGCCCAAATACACAATAATATCACCTGTAAATATAGTTTCACTTCTTCTACTCCAATTCTTTTTTTTTTAATTTTTTTTTTAACCTTTATTTATTTTTGAGACAGAGAGAGACAGAGCATGAACGGGGGAGGGTCAGAGAGAGGGAGACACAGAATCTGAAACAGGCTTCAGTCTCTGAGCTGTCAGCACAGAGCCTGACGTGGGGCTCGAACTCACGGACCGTGAGAACATGACCTGAGCTGAAGTCATACGCTTAACCCACTGAGCCACCCAGGCGCCCCTCTTCTACTCCAATTCTTATGGCTTCATTATTTATTGTAGTCTGATTGCATTGGCTAGTACCTCTAATTTATTTTCAAATAATGGTGGAGTTGGTGAGTATACTTGCCTTGTTCTTGGCCTTATTGTGAATGCTTCTAACATTCTCTATCAAGAAATATACGGGCTTGGGGGTGCCTGGGTGGCTCATTCTGTTAAGCACATGACTTCAGCTCAGGTCATGATCTCGCAGTCCATGAGTTCGGGCTTGCTTCAGATTCTGTGTCTCCCTCTCTCTCTCTGCCCCTCCCTTACTCATGCTCTGTCTCTCAAAAATGAATAAATGTTTAAAAAATTTTTTAAAAGAAAGAAATATACTGGATTTAGGATTGCAATGTTTGTGTTTGTGTGTATGTTGTTATATATTATCACTAAAGAAATAATCACTTCCTATTTTATTCAATGTTTTAATCAGGAATCATTGTTAACTTTTGTCAAAGGCCATTGCAGCATCTATGAAGATGATTCTACAATTTCCTACTTAGTTTTATAAACAAGATAAATAATGTTAGTAGATTACCCAATATTGAACCACCCTCACATTTTCAGAATAAATATTATTTGGTCTTAATGTATGTTATTTTGCTTTTCACTTTTATTTCCATAAGTAAGATTGAGCTGTAGTTTATTTCTTTTGCTATCTTTATAAGGTTTAGATGACAATGTAATTATTACTTCATAAAAATATCTGTGGCTTTTCTTTTTTTTCTCTACTCAGAAATATCTTAAGTAGCATTAGGAATGTATGATCTTTGGAGTATAGAAGTCCCCTATGGGAATTCTGGGTCTAGTCCGTTTATAATAACTTGCTCTATTTATTCTCTGAAAACTGGGAGCCCTTATGTGATTTTACAAAGCAGAATGCTCCCATTAACTAGAAGAGCTTTACTCTTGACTACAGAGAAAATATATGTGTATTCTTCAAGGTCTAGCTCAAGTATCATTATTACCACTCCATCTCCTACTGTAGGACAGAATCAATCCTTTCTTATTTCTTCTGCATCCATAGCCTTGTGTATATGTCTTACAGATCCGATCACATTGTTTGTAGCATACTTATTTATAGAGGTTCCCTTTTCTCCAGACTTTCCAGGAGAGAGACACGGATTTAATCATGTTTAATTCTCCAGCCACAAAGCTATTGCTTAGTTTGTGGTAAGTATGCAATAAATATATTTTGAATAATGATGAGTGAAGAGCAGTAAAAATAATAACAAAATTTCACTTCAGTATGAACCATAGTCTATTCGTAAAACATGTAGGCTTCAGGGTGAGAGACACTAGGGTTTCTTTTCCAGTTTCTCACTGGCAAGGCTATGACATTGGCCAATTACTCTGTGTTTGGTTTTACTCATCTATAAAATATAGGTAAAATCTCATAGGGGTTTTGTATTCAGAACACGTGTAAAACTCCTAGCATTAAGTACTATATGTGCTCCACAGATAATACCTTGCCCTATTACTCCCCACATGAAAGCTTACTTCTTAGTTCTTTGGGCAATTCCAGAGCAATCATGAAATACATCTCTCTAGCCTATAGTACCACGGAGCACAGTCCTGCCTTCAGATAGTGGTTCCCTCTGAAAGTGTCTGCATGGATGAAATTCTCTAGGTCATGTCAATAACCACACACAGGAATGTGGTGTGTCCCTGAGATTTTTAAATTCAGTGTTTGTTTTACAATTGTAACTTTACATTAGTTCAGTGTAGTTATGAAATGTGTATCCTACCGGAGTTCTGAATAACAATACATTGTATTCTGAACAACAATTTAGCAGTCCTCATACCTGGGCTTTCTTCCCAGTTCCTGTGCTAGTTCCCCAGACACCAAATTAATTAAATGGCCTTTGGCCATGGCTCTTTCCCTTGAGTCAGCTTTTCTCTCATTTAAAGTATAGAGACGGGGGGATTTAATTAGCCCAATGGCTGGCACATTGCATACACTCAATAAATGTTTGTTAAGTCTTGAAATTCTCTTTGGATAAAGGTCACTTTTGCCATTAGTATTAATTTATGAGCATTTGAATAGTTCCTGTGATGATGATATTGACAATGAACAAGGACTTAAGGAAAGTTAACTCATAACTTACAGGCATGTATCATGAGACCAGATTTTCAACAACTCACCTATTTTGAATGTATTCACTGTTGGCCTAATGTTCTATAGCTGGGATTCTAACACCTAAAGCTCTGGGATTATAAAAAAGGAAGACCTGTAGCAATTACCTGAATATTTACCCTGGAAGGACTGTGTGTGTGTGTGTGTGTGTGTGTGTGTGTGTGTGTGTGTAAGCCCAGACTAAATATAGAGTCCCCATTCTTTATGTAAGCTACTTAAGGAAAAGGATATTATCTTTTAATTTTTTTCTCTCCAGTAAAAGTTATTATTGCTTGTTCAATCCCCAAACTATATATAAATTATGAATAGTTTGAAATGCTCTTAAAAATAAGTTTTAAAAAAATATTTTCCCTGAGATAATATTTTCACTGACCTAGAAAATTTTTCTTAGCTGTTGCCATACTTAACATTTCTAACTGATGATGTATGTTGTGATGATGGCAGTGAGCAGAAAAAGCTTGAGGAAATACACACAGTGCTGATATTTTACTAAAATGAATGTAGCACTAATTCATAAAACATAATTTAATTTTTAAGTAAAAATCTGACTTTCCAGAGTGTCATTCCCTTAAGGCTAGATCTTTATAGGCCCAAAGCCTGTGTGAATTTACACAGCTGCTTTGAGGCTTTGCATATTTCCTTGTTTTAGGTGCTTTGATTTTTTTAAAGGGGTATTTTTATACTGAAATAAAACACAACTATTAACACTAGCCTCAAGGGAAAAAGAAACTAACAAACCTACAGCTTAAAATGTTTCAATACTTTTCCTTTAAAATCTTGCACATCTTTTAGAAGTGGGAAAAATGAAAGCCATCCCCTGCCAAAAACAGAGTAAGGCCAAACTGTCATGATTTCAGAAACCGATAGCAGAGGTGCAGGGGTTAATACTAGAAGGTGAAACGGTCTCTCCTCAACAACCATTCTCTGAATGTTTTAGAATCTTCTCTTGGGCAAGGGTGTCTCTAGATTGCCACCATTACCACAGGACGCAAGCATTGCCGCAGAATGTTTTCTGCATAGTTCCCAGCCAAAAGTGAAACAAGTTGCCTGCTGACAGAGAGGCCATTTATAGAACATATTTGCTTACACCCGTGCTAGGCAGTAACTGAAAGCCAATGCGAAGAAGTCATTCCTCTTTACCTTGCTTGCAGCAACTCTGGTCTGGAGAGCCATGGACACATCCTAGTCAGAGAGGTGGTGACAGACACTCTCTTTCTATTGACAACATCTGGAAGGAGAGACAATTGTCGCTGCGAGCTTCCCAATTACTCCTGAAGACTAAGTGTGAGACACAGTAGTGCAGGATGATTGGATTACACAGAATGAGACAGAAGCCATCTGTGAGCCACACGTAAGCTGCTGAGCGCCGGGATGAACAACCTTATTAGACGACCGAGCTCTCATTCCATTTGTAGTTTGGTCGAGTTTGAAAGATGAGTTGATTGTTTTTAGACAGCACGGCAAATGGGCAGGGATTTGAAACTCTCCCTGGCTGTATGAGTAATTATGGGCTCATACTTAAATTAGAAACAAGGATTTTCAGTTGGGAGGTCCTGAGACTGTCTCCGAAGGATGCTACTGGCATTCGTGGTGAAGCATGGCCTGTTCTCTCTTTCCCCCGCAGGAGCTTCCGCCTGCCGAGGAAAGAAATCGTTAGACCCTTCACATCACGGCAAAGCAATATAAAAATTCTGATTTGGGGTTGGGAAAGAGAGTGATCCTCATGCTCTAAAATAAAGGCCTTTACACAGAGAGTGAAATGTTTCCATGAATTGCCAGGATGCATTCAGTACCAGAACTCTGTATCTCTCTGTGCCCCAGGGCTCCAGAACCAGTCCTTCACTTACCACACTTCATCACATCTTTTGATTGGCACCGACTTCCAATGTGTAGATGGCAATTCACTTGTTTCTGTAGTCCTTTTGCTAGTACAGCACCTTCATAACCTCTTATTGATCACATTCTGTAATGCATACCCCCATACATCAGAGCACAGCTCTGGGAAAGGGGGAAAAGATTGTCTTTAGCAAACCCAGGGTTCGGGAGTTTTCTTATGGAAATGTTTTAAAATTTGACTCTCATGATGGTTATTGATAATATTATCAATGTTCTTGTATTAATAGGACTTTGATAATCCTTTTAGTAGGCAGCTGCCCTGCATCTCTGTTTCCATTGTGAGTTCTTGTAGAGGACAGACCTTCCTGCCTGCTAGTAACTTTGTAACAGCTCGCCCCTCCGCTACCCACGGGGAACCCTCAGTAAATGTTGGACTATTTGAATCCTGAGCCTTGCCCTGTTTGTGACTTTCTCCCCCACTCCCCCAACACTGCAAAAAAAAAAAAAAAAAAAAAAAAAAAATCCAGGGAGAGCTCTCTGGGAGTCACAGCCCAGTGCAGAGCAAAGGACCTATGCTTTCCAACACGTTTCCCAACACGTACCCAAAAGACAAGTTTTGTGTACAATACATACTCTGTCATAATTATTCAGTGCTGTAGTAGTCACAACAAACCGATCCTCTCGGGAAGCTGGCATCACACATGGGGAGCCAACACGAATTTCATGATAACCACTCCACTGGATAAAATATCGAAAAGCACTAGGTTTCTATACTTACGCTAGAAAACTTAGGGGGCCAGTGAAGTATATTGTGTGGAGACTGTGTGTATGTGTGGGTAGCTGCTTCTACAACAATAAATATCTTTTATTTTAGCTACAACTATAATCTCTTGTGAGAGTAGAGTATGACAGACACACACCCAGTCGATAGCCAAGTTCGCCATTAGATTGACACAATATATGCACATGTACCTATTGTAGGTGTACGTGTGTATACCTTTCATTCAGCACATCCATATGGAAGTTAAGGAATAAAAGGTGGAAATCTCTTCACATTCCTGCATTCTGACTTGTGCCCCTTGGCGTTTTATCATGTTTTAAAGTATTTTCAGTCCCTTCGTGTAACTTGTACTCAGCGTTCTTTCTCGAAACCCAGCTTAGCTATTTGTTTCATGGTAGAGACATGCAGAAACTTCAGGGTATTAAATAGATATTTTCAAGACAATAGTACATAATTTAGAACTGCTTCCTGATAAAGTCAGAGGAGAAAATGAGTTCAGGTCCACGATCCTAAATCTTCCAGGCCAGATACATTTCCAAATTCAGAAAATTTTAAATTTTAAACAGATAATAGGATCCATATAATATGTTGCATCATACGTCCGAGGAGTCTGGGACTTCACTCTGTATTCACACATTTTGTTTGAACAGCTAAAGGTATGAAAATTCACCCCAAGTGGGATAAACAAAAACCGTAAATAATTTTATGTTGGTTTATGTAAGGTTTTGACACCAAATTGATTCAGGGCAGGTAATATTCTACCACCTTAAGGGTTTTAAAAATAGTTTTCAGAGCTTTTAGATTTAGGGTTCATAGATAACAAATTCTGGACGTGTACCAATTTAATAATAAGAAGCTGAAGATTGAGGGGCGCCTGGCTGGCTCATTCAGTATGAAATGTGACCCTTGATTCACGTTTGTGAGTTCGAGCCCTACATTTGGTGTAGAGACGACTTAAAAATAAAATATTTTAAAAAAATCTGAAGATTGCTATTGATGATAGAACTCCACATATAATGTTAAATGAAATTATAAAGATAAATATACTGTGTTAACGTAGTCTGATTATCCATAAGAAGTAAAAAAAATAAAATTCCTTTGCTCTCAGTGCCCGAATGAAATGAAACTGGTTCCCATTAATGCTTTCTGTTCCTTCCATTATAGCCGGCTTTGCTCTGGAAGCCTGGTGCTGTGTATTTTTAGTTCGACTGATTTTCTCTAACCCATTTCTCCCTTTCATGGCCTTCTACCACATCTGTTGTTCAGTGCCTTTTTGAAATTAAAATACTCTATAGGATATCACTAAATCAGAAAAAAAAAATATCAGGAACAAAAAGACTCTATTTCAGGGAGCCGAAATACCAATCAGAGTTGAGGTAAATTTTTTTTCTGTTTATAGCCTTAATGGAGTTTCCTTTAGGTTTGGGTCTATGTTAAAGAGAAGATATATGTATGTACGTATAAGTACACACTGATTTCATTGTTTCAGATTTAGTGGGTAATAAACTATGTCTTGAAAGGTAAAGTCACAATAAGGGACAGCACCTCTAAACGGTTACAGCACAGAATAAAAAAATAGTTGGCATGGGCGAGTAGTTATGTATATCCAAACCCCAATCAGACAGTAATTTTCATACTCTCTCACATAAACCTAAGCCAGGGCTACTAGTAACTGTAAACGTGGACACTAGAGTCTCAGTATGTCACTTGACCTACTTTTAAGTCAGTTGACCACAGATCTGGCCTGAGATGGCATTACAGAGTGGAAGGACATTAGGAAGATACAGGTGGGGAAAAAAAAAAATCTATAGAGTCGATACATTGTATCAACTTGAAATAAAGCCTCAGAAAGAAACCTAGGACTTAAAGCAAACTCAGTACAGTGATCACAGAGTTAATATAAATACTGAAGGATAAAGTTAGAGTCCTGAGTCGGAGAATGTGAATTGGGTTTTCAATCGGAAGAGGCTATAGAAGGAGAGGGAGGGCATTCCAACCAAGAGAAACAGAAAATATGGAGGAAATGAAAGTGAACCAATGAGAACTGCTTTGTTAGAGAAGGAGGAATGAGCCCGAGGCAGCAGAGAAATGCTGATCCCTGGAGGCTACAAAGGACAAGGCAGAGAATTGGATTTGGGTTCAAAATAAAATAGTGCTGTTTTTGAGCAGCAGCAAGACAGGTAAAAACTAGCATCGAAGGAAAATTATTCTAATGGTAGTATGGCATGAAACACTACGGAGAGGATAACAGTTGGCTTATTGGAAAAGGCTTGGGACTTGAGTTTCTGTGGACCTAGAGTGAATGAGGAGGATTTGATGTTTAAAAACACCTCGGTGATGAAATGGGCCAGTCTTCTTGCGAGGCGCTGAGGAAGAAGGCAAAATGATGAAGAGGAAAAATGGCCTCCAGATTTTGACAACAAACTAAGGTGTTTGCCAAGCTGTTGATAAGAATAGTGAGGTTAGAGGCACCTGGGTGGCTCAGCTGGTTGAGTGTCAGACTCTTGATTTCTGCTCAGGTCATGATCTCATGGTTTGTGAGTTTGAGCTGCATTGGGCTCAGAGCTAACAGAGCAGACCCTATTTGGGATGCTCTGTCCACCCCTCTCTCTGCCCCTCTCCCACTTGGGCTGTTTCTGTCTTTCTCAAAATAAATAAATTGATTTAAAAAAATTAAAAGAAGGGTAAGGTTAAAGAAAATTGGAAATAAGAAGCAAACTGGCAGAGTGAACACATTACGTTTGGGGCCAGGGCAAATTTCAGGGGGCGTGGGAATCCCCTGAAGGCTTTGTTGCAGTACAGATTGAAGGAGTTTCTGATTCAGTAGGTCTGGGACAGACTCAGCCCTTGCATTTCTGGTAACCACATTTGGAGAACCATGGCTTTAAATCATGTACTCAAAGACAGTGACGATGAAGGTGAGGATGGGGGGTCTGGGGCCAATGGCGTAAATATGGGAATTATCCACACCCAGGCCATTGGTGAAACTATGTTGGGGGAATTTCTGATTTACAGCCCCTTCCATCATTTTTATGCTCTCTATCATCTGTTTCCTTAATTATATCGCTAGCATTAAAGTGAAATAAGTGTTCAGTCTCTGGCAGCTGGAATAAAAGGGACCGAAAGTTTAAGAAATAAAAACACTCATTCTGAAAATAGACAATGAATGTAGAAGAGAAGAGCCACACATAACTTTTGAAGGATGCAACGGAAAGAGATTCAGCGGCAAATTGCAGTCAGGCATTTTGTGCAGGTAGGAAAAAGGACCTCTACGTACTTGACAATCTACCTTAGAAATGTCCTCTCCCTCCCGGTGAAGAAGCCAAAGGGTAGAAAGTTTGAAAGGAAAGTTAATAAGTCTACTTTGTATTTTAATTATCGTCAAGTACCCAGGTGCTCCAGTGAAGAGTTTCATGTACATATAAATTACTTCTGTGCCCTAGCATATTTGCAGAAATCTAAATGAGATGTTGTTCCATTTAAAATTTAAATAACTCCCTTGAGAAAATGCCAACCAGATTGCTTCAACTAGAAGCCAATGCATAAACATGTATTTGTTATTTACTTGTTAATGTGTTCAGCATCTTTACGTATTTTTGTCTTTTTGCAAGAAATCTGAAATCCTCTGTAATGTGATTTGATGACCCTAAAATGATGTATAAAAGAGTAGACAAACAATATTATGGTAGATGCAGGGAACTATAGACAGGCTCCCCACCTCCTTTCAAAGCTAATGGTTACGAAGTGTGATACTCCATTGTTCCAAAACAGTTCAGAAGTGCATCAGCCTGTACTTTTTGCAAAATGGCAGATTCAGATCCACAAGTGCAACTTTTTTTAACGGTGACTCAGCGGAGGGAAGTTTGCCTGAGACCTGAGAGCGCTGAGGGCGATTAAGGGGCACACTTGGCTTTGTTCATCAGGCTCCGGCTGAGTCAGCCTCGGTCCTGGCAAGGCAGCTGCTGGCAGAAATGTGCAGGCATTTCACATTCTCCGTATTCTGACTGGAACTTACCTCTTACGTGAATAATTTGAAGTTAAAATGGGGGTGGGAGGAAGTTAAAGTTCAATGCTTAATACTTGAAAATGCACAACTTCCATCTTCCAACTGGGGAAAAATTTGACTAAGAACAGATTATATTAAAAACTGCCCCTAGGGTTTCTTGGATATAAAATTGTTTTTTGAAAACAACAATATGATGAGTTAAGAGTGAATGAATCAGAAACATACGGATTAAATTTTCCCTGAATTTGCATGGATTTGGAAGTCATGGAGAAAAGGGCACTTGGCAAGATGCGTTTGAGATTTTACCCAACCAAAAACACTTGAGAAATAATCTGAGGTGCTTTGGTGTATGCAAAACTGTTCCAAATTCTTTCATTTTTATAAACTGCACTCCAAAAAAAAAAAAAAGGAATAAAAATGACCTAATTGTAATTTAATGAAGATACGGAATACTGTCTGTAAAGCAGCTAGCAAGTTCTACAGAGAAGCGCCAGTTTTCCAAGGGATCAGGGAAGGGTGTTCAAGAGCAAGTCTAAATCGAATGGAGACAGTAGTTCTGAGACTACAAATGCTCCGTGCCATGGGTACGAGGTGGGTACACACCCGATGCTGAGAGGGTGTTTTATTTGCTGGCCATTTTTCTCTCTCACCTAAACGAAATTAAAATCAGTGGGGACGATAACTAAAGCATAATTTTAAGAAAAACACATGGTAGTGCTTATCTGTATGCCTTACTAGCTTTGTCATTTTTTTAGTACACAGCATGTCAGTAAGCTGACACTCGGGCTGAGATTGCTGTAAAGGCCGTCTGGTGCATCTAATATCAGGTAAGACAGAGCCAGATTTATACAAAACTTTGGCACTTTAGCAAGTCACAATAAGCTTCAAGTTGCTTTAGAAGCATTTACACAGTCATTTACAAATGATTTATGAGAAAAATATGTTTTCTAAAAAAAACTCTGTTCTATTGTCTTCATTGTGCTAAACATTTTTCAGCCTTATAAGAGTTGTCAGTGTAAGATTTTTTTTCCCCAATGCCTTTTTCTGGTGGATCTAATACTAATAGGAGAGTCTTATAAGATCCTGTTCTATGACTTTTCATGTAATAACTTAGAAAGTGGCTATCCAGAGAAAGACATTTTCCAAATATTCACTGTTTGGATGAAAAAAGAGGTAAAGAGGAATGGAATACATAGTGAGAGCTTTCACAGAGATGGAGACAAGAAAGTATGACGATCTTTGTAGTATTTAATCCACTGACCTAAAATTTAGACTTCTGCTATGGACACAAGCGAGGATATCAGGAACATGGACTTGCCCCAGTTTCACGCTTGAACCCAGGTGAGTGGATTCACTATTTCCTTATTTTGCAGATGGGCTCTAGCTCCCTAGAAGGAAGTTTCCCATGATCATCAGATCTGTCAAAAGCACTTCACCTTTTGACTCATAAGCTAGTAATAAGGGCAATTTTTAAGTGAAACCCAAGATGAACTGGGAGCTATTTATAGAGCAGATCCCACTGGGTGTATACATTATTACTTGAATAAACTGAATTGGTTATATAAATAATATTTGAAATAGGTGAGAGTCAATCCTTCTGGCTTCTTAACTCGGGCAGTATCATATGCAGGGAAGGGGAACTTTGAGAAGGGCCAGCAGCAATGCAGAAATGGGTGGATTTATTCAGCAGATGTTAAGAAAGACCCAAGATGCAAGTGTTGGGTTTGTATTAGTCTCTTTTAGAGAAAAACTCATATCCATCCAAAGGGGATAGAGACCTCTATGTTTCCAGAGAGGGGTCCTGAACCCTTTGTGAGTGTCCAAATTTGTGAATTCCACCATAATATATGCTTTTCCCACAAAACAAAATAAAAACACAAGTGAACATCTATGTACTTCTTCAGACACATAATGATTTATCTTTCTCAGTGAGCATACTTTTACTATTTCTGGTACTTTCTGAATTACTTTTACAATTTGCTTTGACTTGTTTCCACATAGAACCCACAGGGAAACTTCCATTGCCTCACAGAGCAAAGCCATTGTGAACCCCAATATACCGCTTCTCCATATATCAGAGATGTCTGTTTTTCTGGCTAAAAGTCATTAATTTCTTTTATCAGCTAACTTCATCTTCACTTCCATCACTGGCCTTTAACAATTAACTTTTTTCTTCCAGGTCCTTTTTTTTAAAGAAGCAGACACAATTTAAAAAAAAAATGTTTTTTAATGTTTATTTATTTTTGAGAGAGAGAGAGAGAGAGCGCGCGCACAGTGGGGAAGGGGCAGAGACCAAGGGAGACAAAGAATCCAAAGCAGACTCCAGGCTCTGAGCTGTGAGCACAGAGCCCGACGCGGAGCTCGAGCTCACAAACCGCGAGATCATGACTTGAGCCAAAGTCAGACACTTAACCACCTGAGCCACCCAGGTGCCCCAAAACAGACATGATTTTTTATCTTTTTACCAAACTTCCCACATGTGCCATGTTAGAGAAAGAAAAGATGCTACCCTGAGGTGTGGCTGTGGAATGAATGGCTGGCTGACACCTTAGCAAGGTGGCCAGTGCTTACAACTGAGCCCCAGAGTGCTGCCACTTAAACTGGGGCCTCCGCCTGGAGGTCACCTCTTGCAGGGGGCCTGCAGTACTATCTCCTACCCTAAGTGACCCACCTTCTTAGTTAGTACTTCTACCTGTGTGTTTCTGTGGTACCCTGACCATTGCCCATGATAGCTCTTGTCTTTCCATTGTGATTACCTGTGTACTTATTTTTATACCCATTAGATTGTAATCCCTACAAAGGCAAGTGCTGTATCTGACCTCGTTCGTTCATGTCTGTAACCAAGACACGTAGAAAAGTGCCCAGGACATAGCAGTCCATAATACATACTGATTTACATTCAAACATATATAGTCTTTCAATAAAATGTGATATTTGCTAAAGGACTATATACATTGGCAAGCATGAAACCTTGAAGAATATCAAGACTGTGCAAAAGTTGAACAATAGACCTGAACATGATGCAAAGGTTTCCAGACTAAAGATGTTAAAAAAAGTTTTTTCAGTGTATCTTTTCCTTTAGAAACAGTTCTCAACAATACAGTAATCTATTCCACACAGTCTTTTTTTTTTTTAATATTTATTTATTTTTGAGACAGGGAGAGACAGAGCATGAATGGGGGAGGGTCAGAGAGAGAGGGAGACACAGAATCCGAAACAGGCTCCAGGCTCTGAGCTGTCAGCACAGAGCCTGACGCAGGGCTCGAACTCACGGACCGCGAGATCATGACCTGAGCCGAAGTCAGATGCTTAACCGACTGAGCCACCCAGGTGCCCCTATTCCACACAGTCTTTAATGTTCTTCTGTTCCCCCTGTTAACCGCTTTAGATTTCATTGACAAAACAGCGGACACTAAAACTTGTGGCTTTCACATTGCCATCTTGGTCTTCAGATATCACCGTTGAGAGACCCATGCTTTTTATCATTGACACTGACATTTTCACTTTTCTGTTTTTATTGTTTTCTAAAATAATAAGGGATAGGCAGGTGAAGATGAAAATGACTGTTGAAACAGTGCTGTACGAGCCAGAAGAGTGACAGACCTCTGCCTGCCATCCATCAGCCAAAGCACGCCTTGCCTAAACCAGCTTCCCTCGCTCTGCGTTACCACCTCCGCAGCCAGGCCTCCCTCACCCCTCCCACTCCCACGGTACCCATCTCCTAACAACTGCCTGCTCTTACTTTTGCCCCTGAGGGTACCCCATTTTTCACAGAGCAGCAGGAAGGATCCTTTAGAAATAGAAGTCAAATAACTGGTTTAAAATCCTCATTGGCTTCTCCGTTGCTTTTAGAAGAAGATTCTGATTTCTTATGCTGTTGCACAAAGGCCTCCCCGACTGGGCTGGTCTCTCTCTCTTGACCTCATCTTGTACCACCCTGTGTACTCTCTTCCTGCCCACTGGCCTTCATCTCCTCTTAAATACACCAAGCTCTGTCCCACCTCGTGGCCTCTGTGCTCTGCTCCTTCTGCCCAGGTTGCCTTTCATCTTGGCCCTTTTTTCAGATCTCTGGCTACCTGTCCTTTAAAGCAGCCATCTGACGACTCTCACGTATGATCTTGTTTTGCATCTCTCTGTAGAAGCCACTGCTCTGTAGTAATTTTCTTTCTTTTTTTCTTTTCTTTTCTTTTTTTTTTTTTTTTCCTTTTTTGGTGATGATCAGTTTCCTCTCAAGAATGAAGATCTTTGAGAGCAAGAGGCCTCTGTCTTCTGGGGAAGTTGAAGCTATTGGTTAATGGATAGTTCTCAGATTTTCTTTCCACAAACCAAAAGCTGATTATCACTTTAAAAAGAAAATCATGCCAGGAAGATTCTCAATACTAACGAACTCCCTTTGTCCATGAGATTCCTTTCTTCCTGAGTACAATGGATTCTTGGGAAGATTAAATGCATGTGAATGAAGTGCCACCAAACGCACCACACACATACAAGCTAATGGAAATGGAAGCATGGAACGTAATCTGAAAACATTACACACGGTACCTGACACATATTAGGCACCAAAAGTTGTTCTTTGGTTCATATATTTTCCAACCACTATTCACTAATCCCTTTATTGATTCACTCACCGGATCTGGTTCACCACCCCCAGAGGGCACCAGCAGATGTTGATTGCAAAGGGGGCATGTTTTTCAAGAGGGAGAACAAGAAGGGGCGCCTGGGTGGCGCAGTCGGTTAAGCGTCCAACTTCAGCCAGGTCACGATCTCGCGGTCTGTGAGTTCGAGCCCCGCGTCAGGCTCTGGGCTGATGGCTCGGAGCCTGGAGCCTGTTTCCGATTCTGTGTCTCCCTCTCTCTCTGCCCCTCCCCTGTTCATGCTCTGTCTCTGTCCCAAAAATAAATAAAAAACGTTGAAAAAATTAAAAAAAAAAAAAAAAAAAAGAGGGAGAACAAGTAAATTCACCAAAGCAGTTAAAATGTAGAAAAACTGCAAGGCACCTAGGTGGCTCGGTTGAGTGTCTGACTTCAGCTCAGGTCATGACCTCACGGTTTGTGAGTTTGAGCCCCACACTGGAATCTGTGCTGACAGCTCAGACCTTGGGGCCTGCTTCAGATTCTGTGTCTCCCTCTCTCTCTGCTCCTCCCCCACTCATGCTCTATCTCTCTCTCTCTAAAAAAAAAATGAACAAACATTAAAAAAAAATTTTTTTTAAAGGTAGAATAATTGGGCTTGGAACTGGCTGCTTTGCAGCTTTCAGTATTACATAATATCAAAGGCATCAGGGAACTTAATGGCCCAGAATTGAATACATTCAACAGAGAAACTTTCCTAAGAAGATAAATTTGATAGAAGATTGTTGGAGGATCTAAGTATCTACTTGATCTTAGAATCACTATGGATTTTCATATCCTTCAAAGTGAGAGTTGAATCTATAAATTTGCTGAATACATATACAGTTGGATATCACTTTACTTACTATGTGTAATGAATAACTCCAAAAATGAATACCATAAAATAACAAGTTATGCTTACAAATTCTGAGTAATTCAAAAAGGGAACTGTTTGTTAGCTCTCGCTTAGGACTTTCATGTAGTTACAGTCAGATTTTGGTTGGAATGACAGTCATTGAAGGCTTGGCTGGGGATTGAGAATCCACTTCCAAGGGGATTCCCTCACTTGTGTGGCAAACCGGTGCCCCAGTTCCTCTCCATTTGGGCCTCTCCCAAGGTATGCTTTAGTGTCCCTACAATATGGTGGCCAGCTTCCTCTAGCATGAGCAATCCAAGAGATCAGGGTGGAAGGTACAATGGCTTTCACAACCTTGACTATCACACTTCTGTACTCCATTGGTCACACAGGGTCAGCCTGGATTCACTATGGGAGGGGACAACACAAGAGTGTAGATACCAGGGGTGTGAATGATATAGGGCCGCTTTGGAAGCTAGCCAATGCACACATCATGAAATATTAACATTTGGGGTAAATAATATGATTACAGAATGCCCAAGGACCAAAAAAGGATTTTTCCATGACAAAAGTTAAGAAAAATCAATGAATTGTAGCATTTAGAAATATAATTTTTCAAATATTTTGCATATTTTTAAATTTTAACATAAAAAAATTTAAATAGAATTTTATTCTTAGGGGTACCTAGGTGGCTGTCGGTTAAGCGTCTGACTTTGGCTCAGGTCATGCCCTCATGGTTCGTGGATTCGAGCTCTGAGTCGGGATTGTCTTTCCCTCTCTCTCTGCTCCTCACCAACTCATGCTTTCTCTCTTTCAAAATAAACTAAAAAAAAAAAAAAAAGAATTTTATTTTTAAAATAAAACCACATAATTGTATATGAGAATATAAAATTGTACTAATTGTGGAAAGTTTCAAACATCTTTGTAGACAAAATCATTAGTCACTCATTTATCCAAACATTCATTTTACTAAAATTTATTGAATAACTGCTATATATATATATATATATATATATATATATATATACATACACACACACATAGTCCAGTGAAAGCAGTGATGAAAGAATGATTTTTTTAAAGCAACTTAGGCCAACAAAGGTATTGGTGTTTTGACAAAGAAATTACAGAAAGGAATGATTCTCTGCATAGATTGCTGCCTTAAAAAAATAATTCCAAAAAAAGTTTTGGAACATTTAGATCCATTTCCTAATAGTTTTCCACTATTCCTTCCAGTGCAAACCCACAGTCAGTGTGGGGAGGTGAGATGGGAGCCTTAAAACTTGATTGGAATAATCCCTAGGTTTAATGTATAGTTTGTTTTTTATTTAAAGACACATACTCACATGTACATACCTAGAAATGCACACACACAGGTACCCCACATGCACATCCCCACGAAGTATTGGGCTGACATTAAATTGTACAGCTGAATTTCAACCTTCAGGTTCTCCCTTCTGAAAATCAAGCCCAGATGACTCTAAAAAAGAGCTGACCGTAAGAGTGAGAGAACAGGTTTTACCAAACTTAGAACCACTCAGCACCTCATGGAATCCACATTTAAATAAACCAAGTTGTCCAAATCTCTTCGGGTTTTGCTTTGCCTCTCACTGAGGAGTGTGTCTGTCCAGCAACTTACAAGAAGGAGAGGAGGAGAAACGGCAGCGGTGGTTCATAAAGTCAGTTCTGCAATTTCTTGAGAAATTAAACAGTGAAAATAAAACAACACCCCGACAACTTGATTGCTAATTTGGCATGCATACGCGGAAGGATTCATTTGCTCTTTAAAGTGTGAATAGTTCCAAACAGGTGCGGGGAGGTAGAGGAGGTTTTGTTTGAGTTTTACCAAACCCAAAGCATTTGAAAACGACCTAGAATTAAATGAGCCCAAACCACCATTGGATTTATGATAGATGCTATATTACAGAGTTGAGCATATTCAAAATTCATGAAAAGAACCATTCAAAAACACCATTTGAGACTGTCATGTTGCAGACAGGTGTTCCATAAATAAGTCCATAAGCTCTGTATTTACATTTCTTGCCTGGTGTTCTTGTGAAATTCGACCATAATGGCTCTTGAGTCCAGCAACTCAGCGGAGCATAGTTGAATATATACAAATTTACATAGAAAGTTTTGTGCCAACATGGGATATTTATGTTTGTAGGTATTGATGGCATTCCTGGAAAATACGAAGTTTTGCATAAAAACCTCAGGTGAGATAACACCTGATAAACTAATTACATTAAGCTAGCTCGAACGAACTGCTATGTTATAAACTCACATAGCTACTTCATCATGGGGTAAAAAAAAATAATGATCTATTCCAGGAAGTGAAACCTGATTGCATGAAACTGAACCCACACAAAACCGAAGCTATTCAGATAAACAAAATTTCCTCCAAGAAAACTCTACCATGCCCTTCTCTAAGACATTAAATGCTTAGTACTACATATGAGATTTCAGCTTACCAAACAGAAAACTTAAAAATAAATGCTTAGCCCCTTAAGAGGCTTTTTGTTCCTTCTCCTTTCAATTGCAAGGTCATATTTTGTTCTTTATGCCTGCTCATTTGGGAGAACATGTTTATCATGTAAGAAAGAGAAAGTCTTATTATTATACACACCAGTCTCTTTGTCATTGTTTATGTTCATTCACGGGACTGGTCATAATGTTCCCTGCCATAATGTTCCCTGACATACATAGCATTAGTAAAAATGATTTGAGATGTCCTCTTTTCAGTTACTCCAAAGTTTTGATTTGAATAAATTATTAATTACTCCCCACACAGAGAGGAGTAAGATGATCCAGGATTCCTGGAAAGGAAAATGACTTTTGTCAGGACTTCCCCTTGACTTTACCAACAGAAAATTGATGAAACAACAGAAAACAAAGCCAAACCCAAACAAAACAGGTCAAACCGAGAGCAGGAAAGAGAGGGATGGGTCACCATTGCCTAGGACAGATGTAATGGCAGCAGCAGCTGGCTGGGGCGGGAATCCAGATGAGATAGAAACCAAATGTAATGGTAACTCAGAGTCAGTACTTAGAAAGAGGTAAGACTAGGAAATGTGTCCCATTCATTTAGAAAATTAGGGAAATGTGGAATATGGAAGTTCACAAAGAAGAATGTAAAGTCTACACAAAAGTTTCATGCCTCAGATATACTCTTGGTTAAATTTCAGGATGTTAATATAATGGTTTTTGTTGTTGTCTTAAAAATAGATATATTTTGTAACCTTTCTTTTATTAAGGTATAAGTGACATATAACAGTAGTTTCGGGTGTACAACATGAGTTAATATTTGTATATATTGTGAAATGATCACGACAATACAGTAAGTCTATTAACGTCCATCACGCACATAGTTACAAAAAGTATTTTTGTGTGAGATGAAGACTTTTAAGATCTACCCTCTTAGAAATTTTCCAATTTGCAATACAGTGCTATTAACATATAGTTATCATGAATGTACATTACACCCCCATGAGTTATTTATTTTATAAGAAGATATACCTGAACCCAAATTCTGTAAACTTCTTATTTACATTTCCATGAGCCAAGAACTAATGGCTAGATGGCTATGAAATACACATGGTCTGGAAGTCTCCTTGTCCTTAACAAATCCCTTACTGCTGGATTTACCATGTACAGATGTGGTTGGAATTTTTGCTCTTAGACTATTTTAAATGATGCTGTGATGTGGATTCTGATTATGAGTAAATTGTTGTATGTGGTAGATAACTAAAAGTGGAATTTCTGGGCCTATGGGTTTGCATATTTTCCAGGCCTCTGTGGAGTATTGAGTGTTTCTCTAGAAAGATTATATTACTGATACCCAGCAGTATAGGCAAGATGGGACTCTTTTTAAGCCTTCAGACCCAGTTCTTGCAAGTGTGCCTTAGTAGGTCTTGGAGGGACAGTACCTGGGGCCTAGGTTTCGAGAAGAGGAGAAAGCCCAGTTAAGCATGGGCTCAACCAAGTTTTGTCAGCTTTCTCTGCTTATTTCATATCATCTTATGAGAAGAAAAACATTACACATAGGAGCACTGTTGGGCAGTGCTAAGTGGCAGAAAGCAGGATAAAATTAAGCTTCATAATTTTTATCTTAAGACTGGGGGAGATTTATGGACTTTCTGAAGGTTATACAAGCAACTCAAGACGTGACCTAAGAATAAAGCACAGACTAGTGACTATTCAGATAATTATCAAACCAATTTTTTTCCTAATAAAAGTGACTCAGTTTAATTTCTAGGTTAATTTAAAATTAATAAAAGATGTCCGATGAATAGCTCAGAAGGTTCCTACCTTCTTAATCTATGATCCAAACAATAGCATGCTTCTAATAACATCATTCACAAGTGAGCTAAAACTGTGTCCTCTCCTTGGCCATAACTCAGAACTAAGGCAGAATTATGTGTGTCTAAGAAATTTAGTAAAGTCAATATCCTGAGACTTTTTTAAAAGCCCTGATGAATAGAAAGCCAGAGGGGGAGGAGGGAGCGGCACGGAAGCACTCACACCGGCAATGTAAATTGAATGATTAAATCAATTTGGTCATGTTTAATTATTCTGTGGTCATTTTGCCACAGATTATCTTCTCAATTTACTTTCTGGCTTTCTTCATTTATCATAGAACTGGGAGGCAGCACAGTTTTGAGAGGCACACTGGACAGGAAACCTGGAGTCTCGGCTTTGCTACTAACTAACCAAAGACTTGGGATAATTCCCTTAACCTTTCTGGTCCGCAGTTCCTTGTTTGTCATGCAGTAACATTTATAATCAGCAAAGACCACTAATGAATGTAGATATGAGCCAGTTTAGCCTATATGGTGATTAAGGTATTTGACTATGATGCCTAATCACAGGTTCAAACCCTGGCTGTATACCACTTAATAGCCTCATGACTTTGGGAGATTTGCTTGACCTCTCTGTGTGTCTGTGCCTTCATCTGTAAAACGTGGATAATAATAACACCTACCTCTGACAGTTCCTGTAAGAACTCAATAATATGGTTCTTGCCTGTCTATGGTTAAGCACCCACTAACTGTTCGCAGTCAATAATACATACTTCTCATAATGTGGCAGACATTTATTACATAAGACCCTTCCACTCACTTAGTTTAGGAATCCTTGGATTAATATTTTCATTGCATCTATTTGAGCACTTTTTAGTCTAGCTCAGTATCTTTCCAGCAGCGATGGTTTGTTTTCATCATGACTCAATCTCCCTCATTTTCGAAATAAGTTTTTTTTCTACTTATAGAGGCCTTCATTTCCTCTTCATCTTCCTGTGCTGGACCTGCTTTTAGAAAAAACACTGAAAGAGTTGCTTATATTGACGATTTAATGGTATTCAGTTGGCTTTTAAAATACGCTTCAAATGTCATGAAAGCTTAAAACCTCGGTTTTTAGAAGTTATTTTGAGTCACATCAGTTATTCTGTTGAATAAAAATGTAGTAGACTAGGCAACCGACTACAGTCGATTGTGTGTCTTCATTTGGGTCTTCCTCCTCTAAGGTAGGTTAGTTATTAGAGAGGCAGAAAAACCTCATTGCAACACAGTTTACCCTGAAGCGGACTTTCAGCTGTTCCCAGAGGGCAATTAGACTAACCGGCAAGGCTTTAGGTAAAAAGAATTGTTATTACTATAGAAAGAATTTTTCTTAGTATTCAGAATTTAATACCACATATTAAATTAGTTTTGTTCTCATGTGATAAAAGCAAAATTAAATAAGCTATCAGCATAAGGTCATATATGACCTTGCACATGCTAGAGTATTTTGACGGTAGATTCCATGTCAAAAGCAAATATGTTAAAACATGCAAGATGTTAAAAGGCTCTATTATTTGAGGTCATGAAAGGGGGGCAAGTAATAAAATAGATGCAAAAGCAATCTGTGTTCTCTGTCTGTCTGTCTATCTATCTATCATCTGTATCTATCGTCTATCTTACCAGAGATAAAAAGATAAATCTGTGTCTACCTCAAATTTGTGACATTTTAAAAAGTTGTAGTTTTTCCTAGATTTATATCAACAAGATAAAGAAACAAAAGCACTCTCGAAAAAAAATCAACCCTGCTTGCTCCCACTTTTTAGAGAAGATTGGATTTTTCTTCGAAATATTGTAATGCTCGTTTTTAAGATGAATTATTGAAGTGGTTGTAATTTATGATTATTTGGTTCTATCCAAATGTAAAAAGAGGTGACTTTGTGTTAGCTCCCTTTTTAACATATCTAAGTAAACGTGGGGATTATTTTAAATTTCAGATTGAAAACACACAATGTAGGGAAATCAGAGAAATAACTAAATTTTAACATCAAACATTCTGATGAGGATAGCACCTCATCAATTTGAAGTGTTTTCTAAATATGCAAAGTAATTGGAAGCCATAAATTAAACCAACATTCAATCCCAATTTTTGAGAGTAAAGTGTTTCTGAATTTCCTGCAATAAATGGGATCCTTTGAAGAACAAGCAATGTCTCCATTTCACTATATATTCTAATTCTAATCATGTCTGATCATCCTAAAGCCATGTGCTTGGGCTGTGTTATTTTCCTGACCCACAATTTGTCTTACCTGGGTTTTATTATTACCTTGCTTTTCACTGATAGACATTTCCAGAACCACTGGTAGGAAACACCATTGCTGAAAGTGCTGCTGGCTTTATCTCCTACTGCCTGCTCAGATAGGGAAAGCTCTTCTCCCTGGGGCACCTTTTCTTGTTCCTTGCTCTTGTTGAAAATGAGATCTTCATTTCTTTTTTTCTTTTGTCTTCTTGGAAGCTCAGAGCCAAAGTTGTTCTCAAAATGTAACAGCTCTGTTGGATCTTAGGACATGCTTACATGTGTTTTCACATGGTGTTCTCTCGTTTCATCCCCTGGACCTGTTTTTACTTTAGTATTTGTAATTCCTAATTTTCTCTAAATATTTTCTGTATGCTGTTTTAAACTCTTTGAGGAAAAAGGTCATGGCTGGATAGCTAGCTAGCTAGCTATGATTGATCGATCTGAGGAACGCGAGAGGAATCCTAGTTGGCTGAGATTTATAAACAAGGTCTACTGGGAGGGAATGGGTTATTAAAAGTAATATTTTATGCAGATGGTAAAAGTATACAGTCATTAAAGAAAATGTAGACAAATTTTAAAAAAAGAAAAGAGAATTCCCACAGCGTCACCTGCTCGAGACATCTGCTGTTCATGTTTTGGGGTAGTTCTCCTTGGTATTCGGTGTCCACACAGGCTATGCATCAGATGGACCCTCACTATGTGCAAGCTCTTGACCTAGGCAGTTCACGTACAATATCACATCACCCTCACACCTAGGAGTAGGTACTACCCTTCTCCCACCAACCATGAGTGAAAAAACTGAGACACAGAGAGACCATATCATTGGCTGAGAGCTAATTATATTAACATTCTTGTTTGGGTCCAGGCAGACTAACTTGAAAGTGTGTGCCTTACCACTGCTCGGTGCTACATTGAGAACAAGTGTCACATTTATGAGAAATCCTTCTAGATTCAGTGTACCAAGCCTCCTTCGATGCACTTGATTAGTTGGAAGTTCAGTTTCTCCCTGAGGTGCATCTCATGACATCGTCCCTCTGGGAAGATTTGGTATGATACGTTTTTTGCACATATTCAGAGCCTCTGTCTTCAGCTCTGTTCTATATTCTAAGGCTACCATGACTTACTTCCTCATTATGTATTGCTGCTCATATTGATGCCCAGTTGCTAAAACTTTCTAGACTACTGATTCTACAATGCTCACTTAGCTGACACTGACTTCTTCCAGTGTGGGGGAATATATATTTGCTACATATGAGAGACAAGGACTAATAGCCTTAAAAAACAAAAAGCACTCAGTAATCAACAAGAAAAATCACTAGACAAATTGGCAAAGGATAAAGGCATAAAAGCCAGTTCTTAGAAAATGTTACTATTTGATAAACATGCAAAAATATGCTCAATCTTGCTTTTAGTTTTTAAAATGTTAGTTCAAATAGCAAGATACCAATCTCAGCTTCCTCCTTCCCCTGTTGATAAATTGGCAAGCAAAAGCATTTGGGTGTAAGGGAATTAAACATTCTCATAAACTGATTTTTTTTTCTTTTAGAGAGAAAGAGAGAGAGCATGCGCACACATGCATGAGCTAGGGAGAGGGGCAGAAGGGTTGATGGGGGGGGCGGAGAGAGAGAGAGAGTGAGAGAGAGAATCCTAAGCAGATGCAGAGCCCAACATGGGGCTCGATCGCACAATCCTGGGATCATGACCTGAGCCGAAATCAAGAGTTAGATTCTCAACTGAGTCACCCAGGCGCTCCTGCCATAAACCGCTAACAAGAGAAACATTGGTGCAAATATTTTGTGAAATAATTTGGCATTATTGATCAAATATTTAAAGGATTTTCCTTTTGATCTTGCAACGTCACTGCTAAGCAGTTATCCTGAGGCTATGTTGCACATTTACAAAGAGATAGATGATAAATGATTTTTGTAACAATTTTTATAATAATGAAAATCTGCAAACAGCCTACCAACTTATAAACAGGAGGTTAGATTTATAGAGTGTGGTCATTCATACAATGAAATATCACTCAATTGTTAAGAAGGATGACATCTGTATATATACCAAGATTCATATACACTATGCATGCCAAGCAGCAGCTTGGTGATTAGGAATAGCTTTCAGAGCCTTAGTGCAGACTTCGGAACCACCCCTGAGTTTGAGTTCTGGCCCCACCACTTACTGCTGGGGTTTTCTATAGCAAGATATCGTAATCTCTGTATGACTCACTTTGCTTATCTGCAAGGTGAACGCAAGAACAATAGCCATCTCATAGGTTGTTGTGAGGATTAAACGCAGTGTTTGCAAAGTGCTTGGAGGTGGGCTTGGCCCCAAGAGAGCATTGCATACTTTTAAAAAAATCAAATAAATACTGATATGGAAAGTTGATTATAATACCTGAGGTAGAAGGTGAACTGATGCAGAACAGTATAATTCCATATATCTACAAAAATGGTGGGGGTGGGTTACAGGTTGGCATAAGAATACAGCATTTCTGGAACCACAACAAGAAATGTTGAGTTTACTTCTTTGGTATGGACAGAAGTAGATGATCTCAGGGCCCTTGCATTTTCACCCTTCTGTACACTTTGAAGTGCTTCTGTTTCTATTTCACGAGGAAATAAAAGGAGACTGTGGCAACAGCTCCTGGAAGATTTTATGACAGGCAGAATCCTGGTTTGCCCTGAGCTCACGAAGGACCTCTGCAGGGCGTAGGTTGAACGCCACAAACCACACTCACACATCATCTTGCCTCTGACTCAGCCAAACTACTGTCTCTGTCTCTCTGTCTCTGTCTCTGTCTCTATCTCTATCTCTGTCTCTGTCTCTCTCTCTGTCTCTCTTTCTCACACACACACACACACACACACACACACACCAAACACACATACACACGTGTGTGCGTGCATACACACACACACACACACACAGCCTTGACCAAAATGCTGTCTCTTTCTCTCTCACACATGCATTCACACGCACTCACGTGCATAAACTCACACATATGCACGCATATGCCCATGCATTACAAAATCAGGGTCATGAAATAAATACAATTTTTGTTCCTATTTTTAAGTAATGATGTTAAATTTTCTTGAAAAACATGACTTTAACAACTGCCCAATGTTCTACCATGTACATGTACCACATCTTTTCCTGAATGGTTTTAAGGGACTAAATGAGCCTTGTTGAGCAGAGAATCAAGTCAGGGTGTCCTGTGACCTGTACGATGTATCCACATAACCTTCTTTTTTATTTTTTTACTGTCCTGTGACATTCCTTCCTCATCATTATAAACATGCAGCAAGGATCTGTCAAAACTACTTCACTTTAAGGCAAATTACTAGTTGTTGGAAAAAAACCTGATAGTGATAGGAAAAAAAACCCAACCCTGCATTTTAACAAGGAACAAACAATTAATCCAAAGATTTCATTTCAGTGGTAGATTTTCAGTCATCAGCAAGAAGAGTAAGGGAAGGATTGAGTGGAGTGGAGGAAACATTTAGAATTGCCGTTTGCAGTTTGGACTCAGTAAATGTTGGTTGGATTGAAATATTCGGAGCCTGGCACAATTAGGCCTTCAATATGTCTTCCCTTTATTGTTGCAAATCACTACAGCATACAAACCATAGGAAGTCAAACAAGGCACAACAGTAAGAGGGAACAAGAGACTTCTGGGATATAAAATACCACTTTTCCAATTTTGTCCACTCACGTTTTTTAGCTTTGCTATAACCCAGGACGGGTTTATTCAACTTCTCTGTGCCTCCCTTTTATCATCTGCACAAAACATTCGACCCTACGGAGATGTCGCCAGAACTCATTTCCCACAATATGCAATTCGGTGCTTCTAGCTTTTATCCTTTCCTCCCCTCGACTCACAGGGAAGGTTGGATGTCCAAGTAGACAGCACTTCAAACCCTTGACAATGAACGTGAATTCAAGTCTTGTCTTGAACACATAAAACCTAGGTGGGCAACTTAACTTCACTCTGCTAATCAATAGATATAGGCTAAAATATATAAATCTATGGTTTAAGTTGAATGTTAATCCCTCTTGTGCCTATTGCCTGACACTTTCGCCATCACTGGGAAGAGAGACAGAAAGATAAAAACATATCAAGCATTTCTGAGAACATGATGAGTTAGTTTCTTTGGTTGATTACCTCCTTTAATCCTCTAAATAGCTATTTAAGTTAGATACTTTATACAGAAAGATTAAAGTTTAGAGCTTGCCCAAAGGCACAAACCTCAAGAGGAGCACAGCTGGAATTAAAATTCTAAGGCTCCTATCTGCTGCTCCACACTTCAGAGGTCTGAAGAGGCACATGCAGATTAAGCATTACTATTATCATATTACTAAAAAGGTTATAAAACCAAACTAGCATGAGTCACCAAAACGGGGTGACTCACCAACATCTCTATTGTGAGAACTTTTTGTTCTGGAAATCTTCCCTCAATATGGAAAGGACTAATTTATGATGAAGTGTTTCATAAAATAAAACCATGATATGTCAATGACTATAACTGTATATGCCAGCAATAGCTGGATTTTTGACATAGATAATTAAGCTTCTTAGAGGCATACAAAGTACATTTCATGTAGATATTTATATCTGGATATTACATATACAGGATGATATGTATACATATACATATACATATTTGTAAATACATGTATACATATGCATATATATAAAGGGTATACAGTTGGACTCTTACTCTGATCTGTACCTGATATAATGATAACTAAGATTTTTGTAAAGTGAGCTCTCCATCTTCCAGCTCCTTTCCTGGAGAATCATGTTAGCATTATAACCATTCACATGATTGTGCCTTCCCAATCCTGTTATCCCCGTGGAAACCAAGGAAGTACATCCAACACACTTGTCTCCTCTTCCCTCTTGAATGTGGTCAAATGTCTTACCGTCCACCCAACAAACATCTCTGAGCTCCATTGTCATGCCAGTCACTGTGCCAGTGGAGCAAGGTGAAGCAGTGCACGTGCAGGCATGAAGTCACTGTCTGCTTCAGGCGCTCACAGTTAAATGAGATGAGACATGTTTGGGGTGGGGTGTTGGTACAGCAGAAAGAACTGCAATGGTGGGGAAGTGAAGAAAAGAAAGCCCTTTCTTTCTTTATATATATATATATATATATATATATATATATATACACACACACATATATACATACATATATATATACATACATATATATCTTTTTTTAATTTTGTTTATTTATTTATTTTGAAAGAGAGAGCGAGAAAGAGAACAGGGGAGGGACAGAGAGAGAAAGGGAGAGAGAATCCCAAGCAGGCTCCACACTGTCAGCACAGAACCCCGTGTGGGGCTTGAACTCACAAACCGTGAGATTATGATCTGAGCTGAAACCAAGAGTTGGAGGCTTAGCCGACTGAGCCCCCAGGCACTCCCAGAAAGTCCTTTCTGAAGACAGTGTCAGCAGGGAGGGTCAGTGATTATTTTTTGAGAAAGTATGAGAAAGCTATTCAGGAAGTGTTGAGAAGATACCAGAAGAATGTAAGGGTCTCAGGCCACGTGGCTTTGTGACTTTCCTCAGTGGGCTTTAGCAGGACAGAGATTAGAAAACAACCCTCACCTTCAGGTAGAGAAGCCAAAGGGCTTGGAGGCATCTTTCCAATCTTGACAGTGATGTCCCCCCCCCCCCCCCCCCCCCCGTTGCCATGCTGCCACAAAAATCTGTCAACATGCATAAATGGCTTGTCCCCAGCCATGTAGTCAGGTGTCTCAGGTAAGAATCATCACAAAGACTTTTTATTTGCCTCGTGTGTGCACTGGGCCCTTAGCTGTGTGGTGATAAGGGGGTGGGAGAGCTGTTGTTCAAGCCGGGTGGATGGGGAAGTCAACTCTGTCTGCCATGTGCTAGCGGTTGTGATCTCTGCCAGTTTGCTCGCATTGGCTAGTCTTTGCTTTTTGCACAGGTATACTGAAGATACTAATATCAATTTCACAGGCCTTTTGTGCATGTGCAGTGAAAATTAAAGAAAAAATACATGTAAAGCGTTTAGCCTTGTGTCCAGTGCATGGCAAATGTTCAAAAACGTATTTAATGTTGTTGTGCTTCTACACACGTCATCATTTTCCTCCCTGATCTTTTCCTGATATCCATGGCTTATTCTGTTTCCTTTTCTAGAGCCTTACCGTCACCCTACCCGTGTTTAAAACTGCCTCTTGATTCCCTCACACAGGCCAGGTACCTACACCCCTTAGCATGCTTCTTACCATAATGGGCTATCTGTGAGGGCTGAGTGTGCCCTGTTCCCCCGACCTAGTACTAAAGCCTGCCCTCAGGCCCCATGTATATCCCTCCTCCGGAATACTCGGTGGATTTTTGAAAAAACACAACATATGTAATGCGAATATACCGAGGAGGGTGGGGTGTCTAAGATCTATTACTGAATGGAAAAAGTGAGGTACAGTGCCGGATGCACGGTGGGATCTCAGCTTTGAAACAAAACCTGCTCGTCTATCATTCGAAACGTTTTCGTAAGCATGTACTACTTTGGCCATTGTGTATGTGTATTTTGAAAGAAATTGGTATGTTACGGGCGCGACAGAGACTCTGCTGAAATGAAGAATACAGGTTAAAATAGAGTGATGATGGTAGGGAGTCAGCTGAACTACTATTTTCCCAACTGGCTGTGGAAGGCATACTTGGCGGATGTTGATGGCTTTCTTTTATAGACACAAAAACGTCCCTAGTCAAGGGAGTCTGAGAAATACTGAGGTAGGTGAAGTCAACAGATTTATTAGTTTGGCGTAGGAAACCTCTGAGGCTGTAATGCGCTCATGTTCCCGATGAGTCTGCGCAGTGACGAGGAGGTGATGTCCTGACAGCAACATCTTTTTCTAGGGAGTGAGCCCAGCATGGGTTTTCTAGGGGAGAGGGAACTCACCAAATTTGAGAAATGCTGACCTCAACGATTTCTCTCCTTAAATATCTCTATTTTTATCTTTGTTCTCTTTTACTCTCTTCCCACTAACACCCTGCCAAGGATTTGTATCACACTGTTGCACTGAAGCTCAAAACTTTCTCCATTTCACAACTATAGTCAAAATCTCAAAGCCCAGTGAGCCTGAAACATAAATAACTTCAGGGTGTTTACAGTGAGCACCACACAAAAGTCATCCAGCTAAAGTATGTATCTCCTTTCTCTGGGAGAAAGCACCTGATCTCCTTTGCTTAGGAAAAAAGTTTTTGTGTTAAAAAAATACTTTTATATTTGATTCGTAAATTTGGCACAGTTGTCATTGTTATTTGGGCCTCGTGTTCAGAGACTGAGCTGATCTTTGTCAGCAGTGAGCCCTCCGTTTAAAGTACATTATCTTCATTGAACCCCACAAGGTCCTTTCTCCTTAGGTTGGTTATCAATTCCTTCTTTCACTTGTTCTTTTCTATATCCATTTCCCAATTTCATTTCCCGTGTCCAACCATTCTGAAGTATTCAAATACATTAAACAAATTTGGGGAATTTTACATTTGTGTAAGTTGTGGATTGGATTGTTTTATATCGACTATTTTAATTTACAAAACAGTTTCTGTTGCATAATTTCTTTCTGTCTTAACTTGTCCCCTCCACACTGTTTTTAAGATTCATTATGTTGCTGAATACACTTAGCTGTTACTTTTAACTGCTGCTTAGCAGTTCATGGTGAAAATTCATTCATTTTTTGCCTATTCACTTGCCTGGTGAGAGACATCTAGAAATCATCCAGGTTCCTATCTGCACAAACAGCACTGTGATGATCGTCTTCTTGTACGTCCCTATGGACCTGTGTGATAGATTTGTTGTCAGATAGCTGGTCTCAATGACTACACACTACTCTACGTTTCCACAAGTGATTCGTGAGACTTTATATGATACCACACTTTCTCTTTTTTAAGTTTCTATTAATTTATTTAGTTTTAGTAATCTCTACACCCAACATGGGACTTGAACTCACAACCCAGAAATCAAGAGTCACATGTTCTTCTGACTGAGCCAGACAGGCACCCCTGATACCACATTCTGGCCAAAAATTTTTTTTTCATTATTCATATTTTTAATATTTCTTTTTTTTTTAGTTTACATCAAAATTATCATATAGTGCAACAGTGATTTCAGGAGTAGATTCTTTAATGCCCCTTACCCATTTAGCTCATCCCCCCTCCTACAACCCCTCCAGTAACAATCTGTTTGTTCTCTATATTTAAGAGTCTCTTATGTTTTGTCCCCCTTCCTATTTTGATATTATTTTTCTTCCCTTCCCTTGTGTTCATCTGTTCTGTGTCTTAAAGTCCTCATATGAGTGAAGTCATATGATATTTGTCTTTTCTGACTAATTTTGCTTAGCATAATACCCTCTAGTTCCATCCACATAGTTGCAAATGGCAAGATTTCATTCTTTTTGACTGTCGAGTAATACTCCAGTGTGTGTGTGTGTGTGTGTGTGTGTGTGTGTGTACTATATCTTCTTTATCCATTCATCCATTGATGGATATTTGGGCTCTTTCCATTCTTTGGCTATTATTGATTGTGCTGCTATAAACATTGGGGTGCATGTGCCCCTTCGAAACAACATACCTGTATTCCTTGGATAAACACCTAGTAGTGTAATTGTTGGGTCGTAGGGTAGTTCTATTTTTAATTTTTTGAGGAAACTCCATACTGTTTTCCAGAGTGGCTGCACCAGCTTGCATTTCCACCAGCAGTGCAAAAGAGATCCTCTTTCTCCACATCCTTGCCAACAACTGTTGTTGCCTGAGTTGTTAATGTGAGCCATTCTGACAGGTGTGAGGTGGTATTGTGGTTTTGAGTTGTATTTCCCTGATGATGAGTGATGTTGAGCATTTTTTCATGTGTCTGTTGGCCATCTGGATGTCTTCTTTGGAGGAATGTCTATTCATGTCTTTTGCCCATTTCTTCACTGGATTATTTGTTTTTTGGGTGTTGAGTTTGATAAATTCTTTATAGATTTTGGATACTAACCATTTATCTGATATGTCATTTGCAAATATCTTCTCCCATTCTGTCAGTTGCCTTTTAGTTCTGCTGATTGCTTCCTTCGCTGTGCAGAAGATTTTATTTTGATTAGGTCCCAGTAGTTCATTTTTCCTTTTGTTTCCGTTGCCTCTGGAGACGTGTTGAGTAAGAAGTTCCTGAGGCCAAGGTCAAAGGGGTTATTGTCTGCTTTCTTCTCAAGGATTTTGATAGCTTCCTGTCTTACATTTAGGTCTTTCAGCCATTTTGAGTTTGTTTATGTGTATGGTCCAGGTTCATTTTTCTGCATGTTGCTGTCCTGTTTTCTCAGGACCACTTGCTGAAAAGACTGTCTTTATTCCATTGGATATTCTTTCATGCTTGGTCAAAGATTAGTTGGCCATACATTTGTGAGTCCATTTCTGGGTTCTCTATTCTGTTCCATTGATCTGAGTGTCTGTTTTTGTGCCAGTACCATACTGTCTTGATGATTACAGCTTTGTAATACAGCTTGAAGTCTGGGATTGTGAAACCTCCTGCTTTCGTTTTCTTTTTCAGGATGGCTTTGGCTATTCGGGGTCTTTTCTGGTTCCATACAAATTTTAGGAATGTTTGTTTTAGCTCTGTGAAGACTGCTGGTGTTATTTCGATAGGTGTTGCATTGAATACGTAGATTGCTTTGGGTAATATTGACATTTTAACAATTTGTTTTTACTCTCCAGGAGCATGGAATATTTTTCCATTTTTTGTGTCTTCTTCCGTTTCTTTCATAAGCTTTCTGTAGTTTTCAGTGTACAGATTTTTCACCTCTTTGGTTAGATTTATTCCTAGGTATTTTATAGGTTTTGGTGCAATTGTAAATGGGATCGATTCCTTGATTTCTTCCTGTTGTTTCATTGTTGGTGTATAGGAATGTAATTGATTTCTGTGCATTGATTTTATATCCTGCAACTTTGCTGAATTCATGGATCAGTTCTAGCAGGTTTTTGGTAGAATCTTTTGGGTTTTCCATATACAGTATCATGGCATATGCGAAGAGTGAAAGTTTGACCTCCTCCTGGCTGAATTGGATGCCTTTTGTTTCTTTGTGTTGTCTGATTGCTGAGGATAAGACTTCCACTACTATGTTGAATAGCAGTGGTGAGAGCGGACACACCTATCATGTCCCTGACCTTAGGGGGAAATCTCAGTTTTTCCCCATTGAGAATGATATTAACGTTGGGTCTTTCATATATGGCTTTTATGATCCTTCTATCCCTACTTTCTTGAGGGTTTTTATCAAGGAAGGATGCTGTATTTTGTCAAATTCTTTCTCTGCATCTATTGAGAAGATCATGTGGTTCTTGTCCTTTCTTTTATTGATGTGATGAACCACATTGATTGTTTTGCAGATATCGAATCAGCCCTGCATCCCAGGCATAAATCCCACTTGGTCGTGGTGAATAATTTTTTTAATGTATTGTTACATCCAGTTGGCTAATATCTTGTTGAGGATTTTTGCATCCATGTTCATCAGGGAAATTGGTCTATAGTTCTCATATTTAGTGGGGCCTCTGTCTGGTTTTGGAATCAAGGTAATGCTGGCTTCATAGAAAGAGTTTGGAAGTTTTCCTTCCATTTGTATTTTTCTGGAACAGCTTCAAGAGAATAGGTGTTAACTCTTCCTTAAATGTTTGGTAGAATTCCCCTGGAAAGCCATGTGGCCCTGGACTCTTGTTTTTTGGGAGTTTTTTTTTTTTTTTTTATTACTAATTCGATTTCCTTACTGGTTATGGTTTCTATTTCTTTCTGTTTCAGTTTTGGTAGTGTATATGTTTCTAGGAATTTGTCCATTTCTTCCAGATTGCCCATTTTATTGGCATATAATTGCTCATAATATTCTATTATTATTGTTTTTATTTCTGCTGTGTTGGTTGTAATCTCTCCTCTTTCATTCTTGATTTTATGTATTTGGGTCCTTTCCTTTTTTTTTTATTAAACTGGCTAGTGGTTTATCAATTTTGTTAATTGTTTCAAAGAACCAGTTTCTGGTTTCATTGATCTGTTCTACTGTTTTGTTTTGTTTTGTTTTGTTTTCGGTTTTGATAGCATTGATTTCTGCCCTAATCTTTATTATCCTGTCTTCTGCTGGTTTGGGGTTTTATTTGCTGTTCTTTTTCCAGCTCCTTAAGATGTAAGTTTAGGTTGTGTATCTGAGACCTTTCTTCCTTCTTTAGGAAAGGCTGGATTGCTATATACTTCCCTCTTATGACTGCCTTTGCTGTGTCCCAGAGGTTTTGGGCTGTGTTGTTATCATTTTCATTGGCTTCCACATACTTTTTAATTTCCTCTTTAACTTCTTGGTTAGCCCATTCATTCTTTAGTAGGATGTTCTTTAGTCTCCAAATATTTGTTATCTTTCCACATTTTTTCTTGTAGTTGATTTTGAGTTTCATAGTGTTATGGTCTGAAAGTATGCACAATATGATCTTGATCTTTTTGTACTTGTTGAGGGCTGATTTGTGTCCCAGTATGTGATCTATTCTGGAGAATGTTCCATGTGCACTGGAGAAGAATGTATAGTCTGCTGCTTTGGGATGAAACGTTCTGAATATATCTGTGAAGTCCATCTGGTCCAGTGTGTCATTCAAAGTCATTGTTTCCTTGTTGATTTTATGATTAAATGATCTGTCCATTGTTGTAAGTGGGGTGTTGAAATCCCCTGCTATTATGGTATTGTTATCAATGAGTTTCTTTATGTTTGCAATTAATTGATTTATATATTTGGATGTTTCACATTTGGAGCATAAATGTTTACAATTGTTAGGTCCTCTTGGTGGATAGACCCCTTAGTTATGATATAATGCCCTTCTTCATCTCTTGTTAGAGTCTTTATTTTAAAGTCTAGGTTGTCTGATATAAGTATGGCTACTCCAGCTTTCTTTTGTTGACCATTAACATGATACATGGTTCTCCATCTCTTTACTTTCAATCTGAAGGTGTCTTTAGGTCTAAAGTGGGTCTCTTGTAAACAGCATATAGATGGATCTTGTTTTCTTATCCATTCTGTTACCCTGGGTCTTTTGATTGGAGCATTTAGTCCATTGACGTTAGAGTGAGTACTGAAACATATGAATTTATTGCCATTATGTTTCTTGTAAAGTTGGAGTGTCTGTTGGTTTTCTCTGGGCCTTTCTAGTCTTTGTTGCTTTGGGTCTTTATTTATTTACTTGCTTACTTATTTTCATCTTTTCTCCCCTCAGAGTCCCTCTTAAAATTTCTTGCAGGGCTGGTTTAGTGGTTACAAACTCCTTTAATTTTTGTTTGTCTGGGAAACTTTTAATCTCCCCTTCTATTTTGAATGACAGCCTTGCTGGATAAAGAATTCTTGGCAGCATATTTTTCTGATTCAGTGCATTGAATATATCCTGCCACTCCTTTCTGGTCTGCCAAGTTTCTGTGGATAGGTCTGCTGCAAACCTGATCTGTGTTCCCTTGTAGGTTAAGGACTTTTTTTCCCTTGCTGCTTTCATGATTCTTTCCTTGCTTGATTATTTTGTGGATTTGACTATGATATGCCTTGTTGATGGTCGGTTTTTGTTGAATCTGTTGGCAGTCCTCTGTGCTTCCTGGATTTTGATGTCTGTGTCTTTCTCCAGGTTACGAAACTTTTCTGCTATGATTTGCTTATATATAAGCACATATAACCCTCCTACCCCTTTTTCTCTCTCTTCATCTTCTGGGACCTCTATGATTCTGATGTTGTTCCTTTTTAATGAGTCACTGATTTCTCTGATTCTCAAATCGTGCTCTTTTGCCTTAGTCTCCCTCTTTTTTTCTGCTTCATTATTCTCCATAAGTTTGTCCTCTATAATGCTGATTCTCTGCTCTGCCTCATCCATCCTTGCCACCGTGCATCCATTCTAAATTGCAGCTCAGTTGTAGGATTTTTTATTTCATCCTAACTAGCTTTTACTTCTTTTATCTCCACAGAAACGGATTCTAATCTATTTATGACCCCAGCTAGTATTCTTATTTTCGTGATTCTAAATTCTTGTTCAGACATCTTGCTTGTATCGGTGTTGGTTAAGTACCTGGCTCTCATTACTTCCTGATCTTGCTTTTGGGGTGAATTCCTTTGTTTCATCATTTTGAAGGAAAAAAAGGAATTAATGAGGTAAAAGCAATTAAAATAAAAAAAAATAAGAAACTAAAAACAGCACACACACACACTCACACACACACATACACACACACACACACAAATCAAATAAATGATGCTAGATCCTAGGTGTGTTTTGGTCTGGGTGTTGAAAGGGGCTTGAGAGATTAGAGGAAAAAGGGGGAAAAAAAGGAAAACATTTGAAAATTTGAAATAATGAATACAATGAAATAGAATAAAATGCTATGATGGAAGTAAAATAGAGTTTAAAAATTTACAAAAAAGTAAAAAATATAGTAGATAAAAAATTAAATAAAAATCTTTTTAATAAAAATGGAAAATAAAAATATTTTTTCTCTTTCTGTATTCAAGAAAAAAAAAAGAAACAAAAAAGAAAAAAAAGGAAAATGGAATAGATGGACCAGTGAACATACTGAAATATGATTGAAATTACATTATTTTCCCCTAGAAGTCAACCTATTAAGCACTTTATAGTCTGTAAACTAAGCAGGCAGAGAAACTTGTGGTGTTCCTGAAGAGCAAGGTTTGCCCATTTGAGCAGGGCTTAGTGTAACAGCTCCATTCTCCACTAGATGGCACGGCTTAGCTTACTGGGGTGGATTGTTGTGGCGCTTGTAGGTGTGTATGTGCATGTGTGGGAGGGATGAAAATGCCGTTACCCACCTACGCAGTCTCTAGTGTCGGAGCTCTGTTCTCCCCATCAGCAATCGCCCACCTGTCCTTTGTCTCCAGCATCCATCCACCTCCCACTTTTATACTGTCCGTGACCAAGCCGTCAGGTTGCCAGCACCTCGCTCCTGAGTTTTATATGTGGCTGTTTTTCCTGACCCCTTACTTCTGAGTGATCGTGGCTTTGACCCATTCTGACCCTCCGTGGGAGGGTCTCACCAAGCAATGTCTAGGTGCCAGCCGCACCCAGCAACGTTTGCAGGACTGTGCTGCTGCCGATGCCCAGAGACTGTGGCTGGGTGCCAGTCCACCCCAGAAAAAGTTCACACAATCGTATAGCAGCAGCGTTTCAGGGATTATGGAAAATCACAACACACATCTGGCACCAGGCTTCACCCTTAACCTTGTTCCAGCACCAGCGAATGTGGCAGTTCTCCCAGGTCCACTGATGCCTTTGCCTGTGGGGAGTCCTCCCAGCAGGGGAACCTCCTCTTCCCGTGTGGCCCAAAGACCCTGGACTTCACTCTGCTCCTGGGGATTTGCCCTTCACACCAGAGCACCGCCAGGTATCAAGCTGCAGATTCTCAGACTCTGTGCTCCCCTTTTTATAGTCTTAATGGAATTTAAACCCTCCCCTTTCCCCTTTCTCCTTTCTCCCTTTTTAGTTCAGTCCCTGTGGCTATTTCCACTTTTCCACTTTCTCTACAGCAGCTTTTGGGGGTGTGCTTTTCTCATACTCCCCTTCCCACTCCCCCACCCCCGTCTCTGTCTTCTCTCCACACACAAAACAGTTCCCTGCCCTCCACAGATTCTCTCTCCCCCCATTCACCTCTCCACACTGCGTACCTGCTGAGTTCTGTGGTTCAGGTTGTGCAGATTATGTCTTAATCCTCAAATCAGTTTTCTAGGTGTGCAGGATGGTTTAGTGTTGATCTGGCTGTATTTCACAGGCACGAGACACACAAAAAAACTTCCATGCTGTTCCACCATCTTGGCTCCTCCCCCTTGCCAAATATTCATCAGCCAGATTCTAATTTTTGCATCTAATTGATATGAATTAATACTTCACTTTTATTTGCAATTTTGTGAGAATTTTTCTAACTCTGCTGCCCAGAGTTTTATGAGATTTTGACTGCATTGCACAGTCAAATAGGAACAACCATGAAATTTGAGTCACACAGGACAAAATGTGCATATGATAAATCAATGAGTATTGCAACTGAGTGTGTACATTTTGCTAAGTAATATTGAGTGAAAAACAGAACATCCAAGGAATATCATAGCATTATTTGCTAAAAATTTAAATGTTCATTTTATCATTCTCTACATTCTTCTTGTAACAGGAAATGGCTTCTGAATACATGGCCTCATCTGTCATTGTCAAGGATTAAATATGAACCAAATTTGCAAGGTATTTTTTTAAAGTTTGCTAGAGCAGAATAGTGTCATTGTCAACAGTTTTAAACATTTTATGACTTTGGAATATTTCCTTAAAAAAAAACAACACACTGTCAAACTAATTAAAATTGGTCATGAATATTAATGTTTGAGTTGAAAACATCTGCCACTAGGTGGCAAACAATCTACACATAGAATTATACAAAAGAGAAAATTATAAATACACTATCATATATGCATATTATACTAGACAGTGAAAAAATATACAGTTAATACAGTATCCTGTATGCATTGTTAATAACATCTTCCTGGAAACATAAGCATAATGGTGCAAAGAGTAACAAATGTACTTTGTGAAAAATTGAGTGAAAAAAATTTTTTAGGAGAATGAGGATAACATATACTTCACCTTGCATCTAACGTTTGTCCTTACTGTGGAACTAGCACATGGGCATTTAGTATTTATCTCATCTGTGCTCTCCAGGTAAGGCATCTCCCTGTGGTTGAAGACACATTGATGATGGAACACTATAGCCCTAAATGACCTTGAGGTGTCCTAGGGCTTCTTGTCTGACTTCATGAATTCTACGTAGTTCTCAGTTTTTATACCATGTTGGATATAGGAGAGGAGTCCTGTTGGGATTTTTCTTCCACCATTTGATTCAACCCTCTTGGAAATAGGAAAAATAGGATGTTATGTTGAATAATGTAGACATTGGTGCTAGACTGCCATGTTTGAATATTAGCACAACTACTAACAAGTTGTATAATTGTGGTAGATTATATAATTGCTCCCAAATATTTTTCCCTTCTTATAAGACAGTGATTTGTTTCCATCTTACTGATCTTAAGCTTGACCATGTGTGTGCTCTGGCCACTGGTATGAGATGAGAACTTCTGAGATCTACTCTTCTAGCAGCTTTCAAATATACAATGTAGCGTTATTAACTATAATCATCATACTGTACATTATCCTTTCAAATGTTTTAAAATTGTTTTCATTATATTGGATATTGTACGTTTTTTAAAGTGCAGAGAATAGGGGTGCCTGGGTGGCTGAGTCAGTTGGGCGTCCGACTTCGGCTCAGATCATGATCTTGTGGTTCATGAATTTGAGCCCCACATCGGACTCTGTGCTGACAGCTCGGAGCCTGGAGTCTGCTTCTGATTCTGTGTCTCCCTCTCTCTCTCTGTTCCTTTCCCACTCGCACTCTGTCTCTCTCTTTCTCTCAAAAATAAATAAAGATTAAGAAAAAATTTAAAGGGCAGACAATAGAATACCTGTAGGTTGAGAACATTTGCATTTTAAAATAAGTTACTTTGCTCTTTTAATTGTATTCAATATAAGTTTTTTCATCAAAGCAATTTCATCTACCCATATAAATGTAAAGAAATATAAACAAGGTCTCCCCTCAAATATAAGGCATTGTATTTTAATTTTTTAAAGAAATGATTTTATTTTATTTTTATTATTTTTTAGTAGGCTCCACACCCAATATGGATCTTGAACTCAAGACCCTGCTACCAAGAGTCACATGCCTGCCACTCTGGAAAACAGTATGGAGGTTCCTCAAAAGTTAAAATAGAACACCCTACATCCAGTAATTGTACTACTAGATATGTACTCAAAGGATACAAAAATACTGATTCAAAGGTACACATTCACCCTGATGTTTATAGCAGCATTATCTACAGTAGCCAAATTATAGAAGGAGCCCAAATGTCCACCAAGTGATGAATGGATAAAGAAGATGTGGTATATACAGTAAAACCTTGGATTGTGAATAATTTGTTCTGTGAGTGTTCCACAAGATGAGGAAACCTTTCTAATAAAGTTTAACTTGTTAAATTAGTGATGTCTTGAATATGAGTAGTGCATGACGCCGAATGTCACATGATCACAACTGAGTCAATGGTTCTTCTCTTTCTTTCTCTCTGCAGGATTGTGGGTGACCATCTCCCACACTCAGATGCTCTGTCTCAGGCCATGGTGTTTGGCAGAAATCAATGATTTTTCAGAATGTTGGAAGGTGCCCACAACTGGCACGAATGTATTTTTGTCACTTCAAAGCACCTATGGACAGTCTCTTGCTTTTCCATATACGAATAAGCTTAAGAATGTTTTGTGTCATTCTAGGTCAGGCTAGACCCTTTCCTCTGCTGCCTTATTGCTGGTTACATTAAATACGGTATATGACAAGAGTTTATTAATAATGTACTATAGTTAACATTCGTGCAGCATATGCAATGGCCCCCATGCAGAACAAAGATTGAAAAGAAAGGCAGTAAGAAGGAGATGATTATGGTGGAAGTTAAGTAGGAAATCATTGAGAAGTACAAACTGATAGATCTGCATCACAAGCAACAGCAAGAGGCTATGGAGGAGATCTCATCTGCAGAAGAGGAGGAGAAAAGGGCAGAAGAATCCCTTACTTCAAATGAGATTAGGGAGATGTGTAAAATGTGGGAAACAATGCAAAATTTTTCAGCACCCAAATAAGGCCGTAGCAGTGCAAGTGATGAATCTGTTTAATGACAATCCAACATCACATTTCTATGAAATCTTCAAAAGGAGGCAAAGCAAGTGGCATTGGGTAAGTTACTTGTTGAAGTTTCACAAAAAGAAAGATTCCATTGAGTCAGTAGATAGCAGTGATTCATTAGTGATAGTAAAAGTCATCCTACACAATTACCCTCTTCTCTCTCATCTCCCTCACATCAGCCATGAAGGTTTTCAAAGGTGAGTGCAGGTTAATTGCTTATTTTCCTTTATATTTTGTATTTTATTATTTTGTATTATTTTACAGTATTGTAATAATTTTTATATGAATATTTTGGGGTTGTGAAATGAGTCATCTGAGTTTCCACTATTTCTTATGGGGAAATTCAATTTGATAAACAAGTGCTTTGGATTATAAGCATGTTTTCGGAATGAATTATACTTGCAAACCAAGGTTTTACTATATACAATGCAATATTACTCAGCGATCAAAAAGAATGAAATCTTGCCATTGGCACAATGTGGATGGAACTAGAATGTATTATGCTAAGCAAAGTAAGTCAGTCAGAGAAAGACAAATATCACATGATTTTACTCATATGTGGAACTTAAGAAACAAAATAGATGAACATAGGGGAAGGGAAGGAAAAATAATATAAAAACAGAGAGGGAGGCAAATCATAAGAGACTCTTAAATATAGAGAATAACCTGAGGGTTGATGGAGGGGAGGTGGGCAGGGGGATGGGCTAAATGGTGATGGGTATTAAGGAGGGCACTTGTTGGGATGAGCACTGGGTGCTGTATGAAAGTGATGAATCACTGAGTTCTACTCCTGAAACCAATATCACACTAGATGTTAACTAACTTGAATTTAAATGAAAACTTGAAACTAACTAACTAAAATCATTCAGTTCTTAAAAAAAAAAAAAGTCACATGCTCTACCAACTAAGCTAGCCAGGCATCCCTCAAATGTAAGACATTTTAAATCTTTCTTTTCTTTTTCAAAACATATTTCTAATTCTTTCATGAGAATTTTAACATATATATTTATGATGCATATTTATGCTTGAAAGTCTTGTATTATTCTCTAACACTTTATGTACATAATTTGAATTTTAAAATTCTGTGAACAGAGACTCTGTTAAAAATTTCACGTGGATTGAGTTAGCATTATGATTTTTACCGTACAACTGACCCACACAGCATTTATTATAAACCTTGATAAATATGCATTAAGCGTAAAAAAAAATTTTGGAAATACATCTTTTAATGAGATAAGTGAGGTTATATCTATGTATGACTATTACTTATTATTAAAATAAAAAATTATATTTCCAAGTTTCATTATTATAGATGTAAGCACTGAGAAACACAGCTCATCTAAATAAGTTGATGGAACTGGAAGGAATTTGTTATGGCCCTGTTATTCAATTCTTTGAACTCCTTTTGAGTTACATAACAACAATCTATAGCGATCTATCATCAAAAATTAATTTTTAATCATCTATTGGTTAAGAACTCAGACTCTCATTGAATTTTAATTTAAAAAATTTAAAAGAGAACTTCTCATTTAGAACCAATCATTTGAATTACTCACTCTCTCAACACCATCACCAATATTTGGAATTGTTCTCGTTCTTTTTTGTCGGTGAAGTTTGTTCAACCAAGGCAAATATAATACAGTACAATTCAGCTCAGGAAAGTGGTTCATGGGGGATTATAAAAGGAGACGTAGAAAATGGAAAAACACCGAGGACAATGTTAGCAGTTTTAAGGGAGCATACATATGGAAGTTGAAGATCAGGAAATTGATATCCTTAGAATCACAGGATTTTATATAGGCCTTGGGAAGTTTCCAGGTGCTCCCAGGTGTACACAAATCTCAATTTGAAGGTTACTGCTCTATTGTCAGGAGAGTGTTCTTTCCTGAGATAGATGAAGGGGGCTTTGCTTTACAAGTTTATCAAAGTCCACTTCCCAGTCAATAGACTTAATATCATTATTTTACAAGTTGCCCTTTGAGACAGAATGGACAACTCATTAGTTATTGTGTGTAAAAAGAAAGCTCTTGGCTAAATTAAGTTATAAATGATCATGGGCTCTCCAAAGGACAAAGTCATCCTTAGTTCTAAAAGTACCTTTCAACATGCTAGATTCTAGGGACCCTAAACTGCACAGAGCCAGGTGGAAAGGTATTGAGAAAGCCTTCCCTGAAATCTCAGGCTTGACTGGGTTCCCCTCTTCTGGGCATCCATAACTCTTTCTGCAGACCTTTATGTAGTAAAAAGATATTAAAATCATTTTCTTATCATCTGTGTTCCCCACCTAATTGTGAAGTCCTTGAGATGAAAGGATTATGTCATATTCATTTTTGAACCTCCAGTTTCTGCCAGTACTTGTTATATAGAGTTCTCAATAAATATGCATTGAAAACAACTGCACCAAACGAAGTAGAAATAATCCTATTTGCATGGTGTGATGTGAGAAATACAGAAAAAAAACTTTTCTGCCCTGAAATATTAACTCTACCAGTTATTCTTAATTCCTTTGATAAAGCATTTCATATCTCCTGGAATCCTAATATTAAAAAATGAAATATTATGACAAAGATTTAGCTGGGGGAATCACAACAGAGAGGACAGAAATAATTCCCTACAGTGGGAACAATCCCTGCAATAACATCACAGGGAGAGAATGTTCCAGGAGAACAAAGAGCTAGAACACACGCATGATCACCAGGGTCGGCTGTGAGATTTGAGATTTGATCCTAAGGATAATAAATGGCCATTAGAGAATATTAAGCAGGATATTGACATGATCAGATTTGGTTATTAGAAGATTACTCTGGCAGACATCTTTTCCTGGTACAAAGCCAAGCTGGGTGAATTATACAACTCTCCTACTAAAAACCATCAAAACTTCTGGAAAAACTATTTTTAAAACATTTCTTTAAAACACTGAAAAGACAATAAATGAATAAGGAACGTCCAGGAAAAAAACAAATAAAAAAGGGGAACTCTGGATGTTCAAGGAACCCAATGAATTCCAAGCAGGATAAGTCAAAAGAAGCCCATAGTTGGATATATCACAGTGAAGCTATAGAACACCAAAGACAAGGAAAAACAATTGTTAAAGCAATCAGAAGGCTGAAATCAAAGTGTTGGTAGGGTTGATTCTTTCCAGAAGCACCAAGGGAGAATCTGTTTCATGCCTCTCTCCTAGCTTCAGGTGCTTGTTGGCAACCTTTGCCATTCCTTGGCTTGCAGCGGCATCACTCCAATCTTTGCCTTCTGCTTCACATGACGTCTTCCTGTCTGTGTCTCTGTGTGTCCTCTCCTCTTCTTTTAACAACAAAACTCAGTAGATGTAGGGCCTACCCTAAATCCTGGATGATTCTGTTTTGAGATTCTGTATGTATTACATCTGCAAAGACCATGTTCCCAAATGAGGTCACATTCTGAGGTTCTGGATAGACATGATCTTTTGAGGGCCACCATTCAACCCAATACATTGTCAGGTTACCTCCAAAGAAAAATAGTAGACTATTTTCTAACAGTAATAGTAGAAGCTAAAAACTAAGAAATTATATTTTCAATATGCTGAAAGAAAGTAATTTTCAGCCTAAGCCCAGTGAAAATATATTTTAAGAACAAAGGCAAAATAGAGTCATTTTCATACAAATGCTGGGTCAGTTTGCTACCAGTAGACATTTGCTAAAAAAAAATTCTTCAGGCAGCAGGAAAATAGACCCAGATACTAAAAAGAATAAAGAAGGGCACCTGGATGGCTCAGTTGGTTAAGCATCTGGCTTCCACTCAGGTCATGATCTCATGGTTCGTGAATTCAAGGCCTGCGTTGGGCTCTGTGCTGACAGCTCACAGCTCAAAGCCTGGAGCCTGCTTCAGATTCTGGGTCTCCTCTCTCTCTGACCCTCCCCCACTTGCACTCTGTCTCTCTCTCTCTCTCTCAAAAATAAGTAAACATTAAAAATTTTTTTTCAAAGAATAAAGAATATAGATAAAGGTAAATATGTAAGTCCATGTAAGCATTGACAGTATAAAATAATAATGATAATAGTAACAGTGGAATTTTTAAAAGGTAAAAGTAAAAAACAATGGTAACTAAAATGCATGGATCAGGATGGCATGAACTGAGTTAGCATGTTCTAAAGATTGTGGATTGTCTGAAAGGAAGGTAAAAGCAGTGATCACCTTTTTTGCCAATTTTAACCACACAGTTTAAAATTTCTGGGCAGCCATTAAAGAAAGAGGAAAATAGGGAATAAATTTCAGACACGTAATTTAAAAATGAGTGGTTTAGACACACACACTTTCGCACAACCAGTCCCAACGCAAACAGGGAAAGAGTAAAAGTAAATGGAATAGGGGGGCAGGCACGTCTGGAGGGCTCAGTCAGTTAAGTGTGGGGCTCTTGATTTTGGCTCAGGTCCAGATCTCATGGTTTGTGGGTTTGAACCCTGTGTGGGGCTCTGTGCTGACAATGCCAAGCCTGCTTGGGATACTCCCTCTCTCTCTGTCCCTCCCCTATTTGCTCGTGCTCTCTCTGTCTCTCTCAAAATAAATAAATAAACTAAAAAAAAAAATAGGTGAGGCAAATAGGAAGTACAAAATAAAATGCTAGGTTTACACCAGGTATATCAGCAGTAATTATATTAAACATAACTGGACTAAATGGGCCAAAGGACAAAGATTGTCAGAAAAACAAAAAATACAACCGCATGATGTTTGTAATGAACGTAACTCAAATATATATACACAAAATATTGAAAAAGAAGAGATACAAAAAAGAAATCATGGAAGTACTTATACTATAAATCTTAAGGCAAAATGCATTACTGGAGAAAAGATGATTACTTCATATTTATTATGAAGTTTCACTTGCCAGGATGGTATAACAATTTTGTATGGGCCTTCAACTTATAATAGAACTTCAGACTCCATTATTCTAAACAAAAATTAAATGAAATACAAAGAGAAATCAATAATTATAGTGCATGATTTTAATTCACTTCTTAGCAACTGATAAAAGAAACAAGTAAGATTATATAAGATTTGAAAAATAAGATTAGTAAAATTGACCTAAGGAACAAATTCAACCACTTAAATACACAGTCTTTTTAAGCACAAATGAATCATTTTCAAAAATTGATCATATATGAAGCCATAAACAAATTTCATCACATTTTAAAGGGCTGAAATAATAGCATATTTTCTGATCACACACAATTGAACTAAACATCATTTTTTTAAAAAGTATATGTAAAATATTCCCATGATTATAAATTAAGAAATATACTTCAAATTAACCCATGGATCACTTGTAACTAACTCTTGTAAAATGTAATTAAAGTTGTTCTTAGGGGCGTCTGGGTGGTTCAGTCCATTAAGCATCTTACTTCTGCTCAGGTCATGATCTCATGGTTTGTGAGTTTGAGCCCTGTGTCGGGCTCTGTGCAGACAGCTCAGAGGCTGGAGCCTGCTTTGGATTCTGTGTCTCCTTCTATCTCAGCCTCTCCCCAACTCACACTCTGTCTGTCTGTCTGTCTCTCTGTCTCAAAAATAAATATTAAAAAAAAATTTTAAGTTGTTCTTAGAAGAAAATTTATAACCTTAAGTGTGAATATTAGAAAAAAAGGGGGGCTGAAGTTTAACACCTTACAAGATGTTAGACATAATCCAGCAAAATAAATTCAAAAAATGGAGGACAAATATAATAAATATAAGAACAGAAATTAATTAAATATAAAACATAAAGAGGGCCAATTTAACCAAAAATTGGTTCTTCAAAAAGTTTAAACAGTCAAAACTCTGATACCACTGAATGTGAATGTGAATGTGTGTGTGTGTGTGTGAGAGAGAGAGAGAGAGAGAGAATTAAGAAATTATTACTATCAGGAATGAAGAGGGAAACATTACTAGATACATCAAAAAGTTAATGAGAAAATATTATAAACAAATTATGCCAATGCACTTAACATGTTAGACAAATGCATCTTATTAAAATTGACTAGAGAAGAAATTGAAAACTTAAATAGTTCTCATATACAGTTCGTCTAACAAATGTGAAGCAATAAAGACCTTTCCACATACACACACAAAAAATCCCCCAGATACATATGACTTTTATTATGAGTTCTATCAAATGTTCAAAGAAGAAATCATTTTCATCTTCACACATTTTTGTATATGAAAGAGATTCCCCAAAGCAGTTTAGTAGGCTTACATAAACTTCATATAAAAACCTGACCAGCACACTACCAGAACAGAAAATTAAAGGTCAATTCAACTCATGAACATAGTTAGAAAAATCTTTAAAAAGATAATAGATCATAAGTAAGTGAAGTTTAACCTATAAAAGTTATATTTTTTTAGCACAAGGAAATAAATACAATTTATCAGAAATAACAGATTGAAGACTAATCATGAGTATTTTAATAGATTTAAAAATATTTAATTATATCCAGCATATATTTATATTTATATATGTATATATACATATATATACGCATATATATACATATATACATATATGTATACATGTATACATATATACATATATATACATATATATGTACATGTATATATGTATATTAATGCCACTTGACAAACTATTAATAAAAGTGAAATTCATTAATACAGTAGAAGGCATCAACCAAAGCCTATAGCAGAAATTTCTAATGATGAAATATTAATCTTTCTCTTCGAAACTGGGGATAAGATGAGAATTCCTGTTAGCACTACCTCTATTTAACATCTTATTGGATATTTTAACCAGTACAAGTAGACAAAAATGAAGATAATATAGAAGTATTAGAAAGAACTAACACCAGTGTCATATTTTCATACAATATAGTTGAGTAAACAGAAAGCCCAAAATAATCTAGATATAATTTATTAAAATTAATGAGAATGTAACAAGATTAATGAATACAAACTAAATATACAAAACTTATGCTATATAACTACATATCTGCAATAATCATATTAAAGTGAAATTTAAAGATGTAATTTAAATAATAAAAAACATAAGAATTTAGAATTAAATATGTTAAAAGATGCATACACTCTCTTCAGGAAATTTGTAGAATATTAGTGAACACAATGACTCATTTAAAGGATCACCTTCTGGTTACAGTTTCAACAATTTTGAACACAAGATGAAAAAATGACAGATAATAATGGAGGGCATTAAAAAAAATCTTTAACTCCAGGCTGATAGCAAAAATATTTAAAAATAAGGGTGAGAATGGAAAGCTCTTCTTTACAAAAGAATGCCAAATTAGAATTCTAATTTTTTTAAATGATAGAATTTGAAGTCACTCTTTTGTAACCTCCACAGTAGTAAGTGATCACCAATGGCTACCAACATCATTAGGTGAAAGATTACCAGAGAACAGGATGTGCATACAATTTTATAATGTTATCCAGTAGGTTATTTATTAATTTCAAAGGGAAAAGTTACCTTTTCAAAGGTGAAATCTGGCAGACATCACCTTAATGAAGAGATCAAACCTGACATCTACAATAATGAGACACTGAATCAAGTGTGTTCTGAGGTGAACACTGAGGAGAAAACATCACCTCTCCTATAGTATTCCTGCCAAAAACCTTAACCTAATTATGAGGAAACAATAACCTACCCACACTGAGGATTTATAAAACAGTTGGCCCAGGTTCTTCAAAAGGTCAAGTTCAAAAATGTCAATGTCATGAAAGAGGAGGAGGACAATGGCGATGAGGATTGAAGAACTACTTTAAATTTATGAGACTAAAGATACATGACAACCAAACGTGTTGCATGAACCTAGATTGTTTCTGGGTTTTTCAAAAAAAATGCCCAGACATACAGGATATACAGTTCTGGGCTTGACCAGAGAAGCAGAGCCATTATGAGTGATTTATTATGGAGATTAGATCCTATGCAATATGGAAGCTGATGGAGTGGTCTAAGCAGGCCAGTGTCTCTGGGTCTAGCGGTAAGCCAAAAAATTGTTTTGGGTTGGCCAGCCTAGCTGTCAGGAAGGAAAGATGGATGTGGACGACAGCAAAGACAAACCAGAATCTGAGTCTGTTCCTCACTACGTGTGACCTCTGTGTAGTGGAAGACCTGCAAGAGAAGCTAGCCCCTTCACCATAGAGCTACACACGAACTTGGAAAAACTGAAGGAGGCGATCTGGCAGGGGCTGGAGGGGCAACGGGTTTAGGTGTTGTCCCACACAAAGTGAGCTAGCGGAGCAGTGACGATGTGTGTGAATTGCCACAGTGCCTGGTGCTCAACACTGACCTTCAGAGAGATACAAAATGGCCGCAGCTCCACATCTATCTTCTAAATCTCCCGCAAGTTTCTTTTCTGAACAATGCTAAATCAGAACCACACAGAAAAGGGAATTCTGAGAAATGTAGTTCCATCTTAACTAAGTTAAAGTATACAAAGCTACCACGATCTACTTTTTAACAAGGTGGCATCCATACGTACCTTGTTTGGTCATGGTCATCTTACAAATAAAACCAAGCTTCTACCTAACCTAATGCAAATATTCCCTATGCAACAAAAAGACACGTGGATTCTTTTCCCAAAAGGTAATGCAAAGCCCTTTTTCTACCTTTGGGTAATACCTCTTCCAGCTAAGCCCCACTCTTCCTTTGATATCTTATCATTTAATACTGGGATGCAAGGTTAATTACTATCAACACATTTTATTTTAGATGGTAGAGGAATGGTAAAGGGGAAAAAATTAAAACAAGGAAGAAGTACTTAAAACTATTACAGTCCTTGTTTCTGCAACTGAGCACATGGTCATAGCAGGTATGTATAACTACCTTCTTCCAGTCCCCATTCTCTCTTCTTTCTGCCCTCATCAAGCACTTCATGGTTCCTTGCCTGGTGGGTGACTCAAACCTTCATTTCTAAAGGGTCTGGCCCATCAGAAATCCTGACTGTATTGGGTTGATTTAATTTTCCATTGACTTGATCATAGGATATGGGAGTACTCAGAGGTACCCTTAGAGGATCGCCTACATCCCAGACGTACTTGTTCCACCCCTTGTGGTGTAGTAGCAATCCTTGATAGTTAAGATCAGTCACCACAGCCATCCAATAATCCAAAACCCTAAAATTAATCTGTGTCCTCTGCATTAGTGGCACAAAGATATTAGCAAAGATAATGTTGATCAATCATCATGCGTGCAAGCATTAAGAGGAGACAAAGGGAATGGAACCAGTGGATATAGAAAACATGTTTTAAGAAGTTGAATGGGAAGGAGCAAAAGGAGACAGCCATAACTATAGAGATGTGAGGCCGAGGGATATTGGAATGTGTGTTTATGTCTGTGTAGATGTTTCTAAGTGGGGACTCTTGATACCTCTCCCAGCTCAGTAAGTGCAGAGTCCTGCACTCATTTATTCAAACCAAAAGCTTAGGACTAATTCAAGTGTACTTCCATTCTTTTGCCCCTTATATCCAATCTATAATCCAATCCAATCTATAATTCTGATGTCTTTCCCTCCAAAATAAACCCAAATACAATCACAGTTTATTACTTCCACTTACCATTCTCCACGAGGACTCCTGTAATATTTTCCTAACTTGTTCCCCTGCTTCCAGTCTTGCTGCTCTTGTCCCCACCTTCATGTCCTCCCCCCAGTCCATTCTCCACAGAGCAGATGGAGACATCTCTTAGGATCTAAATCAGAACATGCCCCTATAATACAATATGCCTCCTAGTAGCTTTGCTTTGCGTTTACCTACCATGGCCTACAAAGCATTCCTTGATTTGGCCCCTGCCTCCCTCATAACGGTAAATTCTACTTTTGTGCTCCAGCTAGTGTCTTCTTCTCTGATCCTTGAACATATCAAACTTATCCCACCTTCCTCAGTCTTTGCACTTGCTCTTCACTCTGCCTGGAATGTTTTTCCCTCTGTGGCTCCTTACGTGGCTCTTTTTTATCATCTAGTATCAGCTCAAATGACCCCTTCTCTGAGACATGCCCTCCCCCACATCTAAAGCATCATTTCACTCCCAGTGCATTATCTGTTGCCTTCCTAGCACCTATCACCATCTAAAATTATTTTATATATATTGTTTTATTATTTGTTCATTTTCTTTCTCTTTTCCACTGTATAATAAACTCTCATAACTCTAAGACCCTGCTTGTCTTTTTCATATTCTATCTCTAAGAGCTAAGAAGAGTGGCTGGCACATAATAGGTACTCAGCGAATATTTTTTCAGTACAAGTGAATGAATAATTTCCAAATAAAAGAAGAGATAGATGATACAATAGAGGGAATAATTTATATTATCGGAGTGTTGTGTTAATTGTTCTTCCTCAGTTGCATTTCCCAACCTTCCTGGCATTGCTCTGTGTCTTGGGAAGCTGACCCCTGTGGGACTTTTGTTTATATGCTGGTCCCTTCCTGGTTGGTTTCTGGTTGGGCTGGGTCAGTGGGGGGCACTGGCAAGAGACTCGAGAATAGGAGAGACCAGAGTATTCCTTCTCTACTTCCTGGTTGCTTCAGGGCCACATCCTTGACAAGGACTGAATTTTCCTAAGATGATGGTTCACCCCTTCCCTAAATACAATGACTACAATACTCACTGAGCTCCAATAACACTATTTCCACTTCATGTTCCACACTCTGCCATCTCTTCTGTCTCTTAACCTCACTAAAATTTCTCTAAGTGGTCTCATTAAAAAATCTCTTCATTAGAACCATTTGGGATATGATGGATATCTTCTGCCTGACCTTCAAGACCCACTCTCCACCTTTCCCCACCATGTTTTGTGCCCCAGAAAGTTGAATCATATAGACCTTACCAATGGAGTCCCTTTGGAGTCCTTTGGAGTCCTTTGGAGTCTTTGACCAAAGGCTTCCAGCTAAGTTCAGCTAAAGGGAGATACCAGCAGGAAATCAAGTGTGGGAGAGAAAGGAAGTCAGGGTATTTATACCCCCTCTCTAGCTGCCAGGTTGTGTCAAAATGAAGGCCTTCCCTCCACCCGCCTCCACCAAAAGGAGTTAGCTCCTGTCAGAAGGTTCATTCTTACACCCAGAATGTACGTTCTCCCTTGTCCCTTGAGACTTAGACGTGTGGAAGGCTCCGCGCTGCTACAAGTTGCAGGGTGTTGTTCTATCCCTCCTTGTTTTTCCTAAACCTTGCCCACATCTTTGCATATAGTCCCTTTATTAAACTCTCTTCAAATTACTCAATTATAGTGCCATATGTTACCTGCCATGACCCTGACTGGTAAATGATGAGAGGCTCCCCCATGACCACATCAGATGATGCCTCTTCCGTTGAGCTGTCTCCATATATTAACTTATTCAGTAGAAAGGATTGTGCTTGTTATTCTCATTCTTTTCTCTCTTGCTAAGCAATAGTGACTCAAAGAACACATACCTGTGGGAAGAAGGGAGAGATGGGGCAGCTCTGACTTGCATGAGATTTCTCCTAATGTAGGTCCTGGTCTTTCAATAGCCACTGGTCTCTGGAACCCTGTTGGGACATCTTAGTGCTCTACTTGCTGTGCTGTGCTGAAGGCAGGGTCATTGTAGCCTACGTGTCTGTGTTGGATGGCCATTTCCTGTTGTTATGCTGAGAATCCTCCATTCTTATCTATAACTGCTTAGGGTTTATGCTGAATATAGTCATCAGTTAAAGAAGAATGAGACCATTCAGTGTAGTGGTGGGACCATGGGAGTCAGATACACCTGGGTATAACCCTGACTCTCTCACCACAATATGCTAACAACAGCCTCCCACCAGGTCTAATGCTAACTCTTCTGAAACAGAAGGACATCCACTCTGTGACAGGCAGATCACAGTTACCTTATATTCAGGAATATCTTCTCTCTTTTGGGATTTTCTCTGTGCTATAGCTGTTCTGCTGTAATGATGGGAGGGGTTTTATAGGGCAGTCTGAGTTTGGGGCTGGGGGGCAGGGGGAGAAAACAGCTTCCAGGTAGGATATTCTTTGAAAGTGTATCCTCCCATTGGCAGAAATCACTGACTGTTATTTTTTGTGTGTAACCCTGTGGAACAACATCTTCTGCCTGAATCAACCCAAGTCATAGCCAATTAACATTCATACACACGATCCAAGGGCTATATTTAGGCAAAGACTCAGGGTGTTATAGAATGTATGTCACATATGGGCCTTTTTAATGTATACTTTTCCACATTAAAAAAGATGTCACAAGTGCAGTGGGTCGTGGGTAAAATTCCAGAACAGAGCCCACAGAGCTAAACACAGCTAGCAGCTAAAAGGCGGCATAGGGAATAAGTGAAGTCAGTGTGACCTGTTTCAGTTCTCTTCTGAACTCTGACTCTGCCTGTTGTAAGCCAAGGTTCAAAAGAGGAAGTCTTTCCCTCTGATCAGCTTTCGGCACTACGGGAACTTCTTGTGTATCAGTATTTGTTTGCATGTCCCCTAACAAAAGGACTGGTCCAGGAAGGTGCAGCTACTTGACGAACCTGGCAGGGACCTAGACTCATACATTTCTGTCTTGCCATGCTTAGCTTTTAACTTCAATAAACACAACTGCAAAATGACTGCTATGACCAGGCAACATACCTGTATTCCCGGCAGGAAGGAGGAAGGGGCAGAAAGCCAAAAGAGCAGACAACCTGCGTTTCCCCAAGTGGTTTCTCACTATGCTTCATTGGCTAGAACTGTGTCATGTGGCCAGCCCTAGCTGCAAAGGAATCCAGGCAGGTATTTGGAACAGAGCACATGGCTATCATGACATAATTGGGGTTCACAATTAAGCTACTAAAGAACAGAAGACTGGGAAAGCAACAACAGTATCTGACACACAGTAGCAATTTTCATCTTTCTCCCTATTGTGCATCTTCTCCCTTCTCCTCATGTAGTCACTTTCTTCCCCTAGAAGCACATTTGTGTCCCCAAAGCTGGAGCATTTACTCTTGGTTGCAGTGGTACAATACAGGGTATTTGTGTGTTGGGAATGGGATAGGGCTAGACTCTCAATTATAGTCTGAATCAAGGTAGTTTATTATTTCTGGCCATTTATTTTCTTTATCTCTGCCCCCAGCCTAATGCGTTCTATTATCTTTACTGTCATAAAATTACAAAGTCTAAACAAAAAACATTTAGGAAAAGAAAAGGATGATCACTAATAGTTCTGCCACTCGAATACCTCCACTGCGAATATGCTTGTATATTTCTTGCTGTTATTTTACCAGAGATTTTTTTTATCAGAGTATCCATTGAATTTTATGTCACGGTTTTACAATTAACAAATCATAGGCATTCTTCTATGTTGTTACAACAAGAATTTCATGTCATAAATTACATATGCAGTCATATGCATATGACTAAATATTAATCACCAATACATTCAATCTTATAAGATTGTTGATATTCAAGTAAGATTGAAATAATAGCCAGGGGCACCTGGGTGGCCTCGGTTGACTTCTGACTTCGGCTCAGATCATGATCTCACAGTTCATGAGTTTAAGCCCTGCATCGGCCTTGTTGCTGTCAGCACAGAGCCCCCTTTGGATCCTCTGTCTCCCTCTGTCTCTGCCCCTCCCCTGCTCTGGCTCTCTCAAAAATAAACCTGAAAGAAAGAAAAAGAAAAAAAGAAAGAAAGAAAGAAAGAAAGAAAGAAAGAAAGAAAGAAAAGAAAGAGAAAGAAAAAGAAAGAAAGGAATGAAAGGAAAAGAAAAGAAAAGAAAAAAGAAAAGAAATAATAGCCACTACTTAGTGAACACTGTGCTCACTGAGGCATGATTTGAGCACACTTTCAACATTCTCATTTATTCCTTACAACAATCCTATGTACAAGGTATTATTATCACTCCCATGAAAAAGGAAACTGAGGCACAGATATGGTTAAGTAAGGGGGTTTATAAAACCCCACAGCTGGTGTTCATTTCATTTTTAAAAATAATAATGTATAATTCTGAAAATACATTAAAGCAAAGCTTATCTCCAAATCTAACATCTTTGTGTTTCTCTGCCTCACCTTTTTTATAGCAATCCTATTTTGAAGTAGGACTCATAATTCTACTGGAGACGTATTTTTGTGAGAGGCAAAACGTGTCCATGTGGTCACATTTAAAACGATGATTCGAAAATTATCCTGTAAAGTTACTGAATTATGTCTGTTTCATCCAATTGGACCATCTATTGTAATCAAATTGCTACATTACTCTGATGCATAAAAAGTTTTTAAAAATTCCTACTTATTTGATAATTCTTTGTATCTCAGCTTAATCATGTCATTTTCCTGTTCTACTTTGTAGTATTCATTAAAATAATGATCACTTATATCAAGGTTCAGATAGAGATGTATTGAATCACCAATACATTCAATCTTAGAAGATTGTTGATATTCAAGTAAGATTGAAATATCTTCTCATATTTATCAAGAGATTTCTCAATATCAAGAGATTGCCATCTCTTTTTTTTTAAATTTTTTTTTAATGTTTCTTTATTTTTGAGACAGAGACAGAGCATGAACGGGGGAGGGGCAGAGAGAGAGGGAGACACAGGATGGGAAGCAGGCTCCAGGCTCTGAGCCATTAGCCCAGAGCCCGACGTGGGGCTCAAACTCATGGACCGCGAGATCATGACCTGAGCTGAAGTCGGCCGCTTAACCCACTGAGCCACCCAGGCGCCCCGATTGCCACCTCTTTTTAAGACATAACATAAATGTATTTGGAGTATGGAGGGTTTGATGATTATCACTCTTTTCAGAAAATGCAGAGTCAAAAAAGTGAGAAAGTCAGCAAATTCAGTGTTGCTTGGGACAGTCTAGGATCCATAAAGTGGCAAATTACTAAATGATCATCATGGGAATTTATCAGTACATTACTTTAATATTTTTTTCATATTTTTCTTATAACAAGAAAGCTCATCTAGAAGATACCTCAATGTTCTTATTCAAAGTTATTAAACCAGAAAGGATTAGGGCACTGTTCCCAATCTTTCACTGAACTAAAACAATGAAACTAAAATGTGGTTCTTCTAAAAATGTATTTAGTTTGTATTTTTAATAGGCAATACATTCAAATGATTTTTGTACAACTACGAAAACAAGGCTTAAAGAAGTATACATTGAGAGGATTTGTTACCACCTTGCCATTATCTACCTCACTCTCAACTCCCCCTATGTTTAGCCACTTGTATGCATTGCTGCTTTCATTTCCTCTGTTTCTTATATAAAATGTGACATATCAATTGTCCTTCTTTGCACCTTGGGTTTCACACTTAACAATTTAGCCCAGAGATCTTTCCTTACCCGTGGATCTCATGCTTCCTCATTGTTTTTTTTTTTACCGCTACCTAATATTCCGTCGTGTGCATGTACCATAGTTGAAGTAGCCACACCTCTGCTGATAGGTACGTGGGTTGTTTCCTGTCTTTCGCTTTGACAAGCAAAGCAATAGTGAATAACCTTGGACATAAATCATTTTGATGTGTGCGGATGTGTCAGTTAGATATATTTCCAGAAGTTAGATTGCCGGGTCAAAGAGTAAATACACTTGTAACTCTTAAAAATATTGCCAAAATGTCCTTCATGGAGGTCATATCATTGTGTCCTCCAGCTAGCAGTGTATGGGAGTACCTACTACCCATTAGCCTTGGAAGCAGAATGTTGTTCAGCTTTGTGATTGTTGCCAAGATGATGATTGAAAAAGTGATGTTGGTTAGTTTAGTCTGGTTTTATCGAATTCACAGAGAACACGTGCTATTTTGAGTCATGCAAAAGAGGTTTATTGTTGGGTTGTTGTTGTTTTCTAAGTGCAACCTGTGTCTTTGCCACAGAGTCCTCAGTGCTACACATGGGGCTATGTTAATGAGGGGTTCCAGGATTTATATCGTTAGCCCTTTGGTATAAGGTAATCTGTATGGTGGGAAGAGCCCTTGAACTTAGGCCAGGGGAAAATATAGGAGCAAAAAGTCAAGCCCCGGATCTGCCAATAACTGATGATGTGTTTTGAGCCAGTCATTGAATCACTAGGACTTTAATAGACACATATGGTAGGAGTATCAGTAAGAAGCATAACAGAAAAGTAGAGAAACAAAGATTTGGGGTGTTAAAAGAGCTTTTATTTAAATTCCAGTCAGTTAACTTAGTGTAATATTAGTTTCAGATGTATAATATATAGTGATTCGACACTTCCATATGACCCCTGGTGCTCATCACCAGTGCACTCCTTAATCCCCACCCCCCACCAGCTCCCCCCTGGTCACCATCAGTGTCTTCTCTATAGTTAAAAGTCTGTAGGGGCCCTGGCCAGCTCACTCAGTATAGCATGTGACTCTTGATCTCAGGGTTGTGAGTTCAAGTCCCACACTGGAGGAGTCTATTTCTTGGTTTGCCCCCCTCTCTCTTTCTTTTCACCTTTGCTGGTATGTTTTAAAATAAAAACAGTCTTTTTTTAAAAATTTTTTTTAATGTTTATTTATTTTTGAGACAGAGGGAGACAGAGCATGAACGGGGGAGGGTCAGAGAGAGAGAGGGAGACACAGAATCTGAAGCAGGCTCCAGGCTCTGAGCTGTCAGCACAGAGCCCGACGCAGGGCTCGAACTCACGGACCGTGAGATCATGACCTGAGCTGAAGTCGGACGCTCAAGGGACTGAGCCACCCAGGCGCCCCTAAAAGAAAAACAGTCTTAATGACTGTTGCTAAGGACGGAGCAGTATGGGAAAAGATATCAATTTGAGACAGCGGAAATATCCTGTGTGACGGCAACTGGAAAACCTCGACTAGTGATGACCTGTTGGAAGGAAATAGACATATTCTGAAGTCCATTTGGGTTCCAATGTGGCGAGATGCTCAGATGAACTCATGTGATACCAAATTCTGCCTATAATGAGGCCAAGGCAGTTTTGAAGTTAAAGAGGGGCTGGTGTTTGTAAACACTGAACTTCAAAACCTATGATCACATACAAATGAAATGTATTTAGTTTACAGGTCATGCACATTTTACGACTATAATTTCAGTTAAACTTAAGTTCCAAGATAGTTGACTTAAAATTACATGTTAGATTTCTGGCTATTGATAGTTTTTAAATAATGATTCCCTGATTGTCAAATATTTAACTAATAATCTACAAGGGACTCATTTCTGAAACATTTAGCTGAATGTAGAGAATAATTCTATTTTATTTGAACCTTTATTTGTTTATTGGCATATATTTGTATGGAATAATATTGGAGAGACTATACTCTAAAAAGTATAGCCTTCCAGACCTGCCCTATCTAAGTTGTAGAATTACAAGTTATTCTATTTTTGCTTATATGCATTTCTATAACATTTCTACAATGAATATTTATTATCTTTGACAATAATTTTCTACAATCAAGAAAAAAATGCTTTTGAGGTTAAAAATGGAGCCAGGGGAGACTTTTATTGTTAAAACTTGAGTCAAAGAAGCTTTCATATCTAGCCAATGCTCTTAAACCAATCAAAGGCATTTTAGATGAAGTAGGGTAACAATTGCTAAGTGCTTTTTTCCTTTATTAGGGAGCTAGCTGAACGCTTTCTGCAGTATCATTCTGTCCTTGTTTTACATTTTTTATTTGAACACAAAATAGAAGAAATCATAGAGCTTGAAGGTGAAAAAGCCTCTCTGTATGCCTATTTGGTATGTAAACATAATTTTTCAACCACTTTGTTTTATGCCTCTCATGATTTCCGACAGATATAATAGGGCTTAGTTCCATTTTCTATTCTATTATAATGGTTATTTTCACAGGACACTGTTCTCAGTATCTTTTTAACTGGTCTCTGGGCAATCCATATGACATACAGCCAGATTAATATATTCCTGAAACACCACTTACATTATGTAACTTTCCTGCTCAAAAATCTTCAATACTTTCTGTTATTTATAGTCACGATTTTCAAGCTTTTAAACAGGAGAAGACCTTTTCCCCAAAGGAAACTTTATGTGGAATCCCCATGTAAAAAAACCAGTGAAACTATTATTTTACGAGAACTTATGATAAAGTCAATCAATAAAAACCATGAGGCTATTTTGATGCACACAAAAGGAAAGGGAATCGAGTATTACGGCTGACACTGGACATCTTCAGTTTTCAAAATATTCCTGTATCTTATTTTGGTTTCATAGATCTGAGAAAAATCCCAATTTATAAAAGTCTTTTTAGGGGCACCTGGGTGGCGCAGTCAGTTAAGCCTCCGACTTCGAGTCAAGTCATCGATGATCTTGCGGTCTGTGAGTTCGAGCCTGTATTGGGCTCTGGGCTCTCAGAGCCTGGAGCCTACTTTGGATTCTGTGTGTGTGTTTCTGTCTCTGCCCCTCCCCCTCTCATGCTCTGTCTCTCTGTCTCTCTCTCTCAAAAATAAATAAACATCAAATTTTTTTTTTAAAGTGTTTTTAATAGTCGAGTTTACAATCACAATGAATCACAAATTGCATCAAAAGTTTACTCCATGCTTTGCAATGAAAGTTAATGTGTTGGTGGGAGTCACTGGGTTGAAAGTGATATATCACACATTTGAGAGTGGGGGTTGTTTTGCTTGTCTCTTTCCTTATTTCTTTCAACTACAGGACTCAAAATTCAGAAAATAGATTTAATTTTTTTTTTAATTTTAATATTTATTTAGTTTTGAGAGAGAGAGAGAGAGCAGTGGAGGGGCAGAGAGAGAGGGAGACACAGAGTCTGAAGCAGATGCCAGGCTCTGAGTTGTCAGCACAGACAGGGCTCAAGCTCATGAACTGTGCCGAACCTGAGCCAAAGTTGGATGCTTAACTGACTGAGACACCCAGGCACCCCAGAAAATATATTTTTAAAATATTGGAGATCAAATTTGTTTTGAAAACCTTCTTAGTTCATGAAAGGACTTACACCAAATGAGAGTCGATTGGTTCTTTGCAGCTTGGAAGTAGGCATTTTTTTTTCCCCTTCCTTGGTCCCACGTATCCTGTCGCACATCATTTTCCACCCCCCAAAAAAGACCAGTTTTGTCTACTCTGAAAGTCTGCTGAGGTGGGAAACTTTCTTCCTTGTTGATATCTGCAAATGTAGGGAATTATTTTTGTGGTATTCACACTCTGCTCACTTCAATACTGTGAAGATTTCAGTGGGGTCTTGCACCTCTGGGAGTATATCTTTCTTCTATCACAAGTTGTAAGACCATCCTTTTCACTCTGCCTACTTGGCCTTCGGATTTGCAAACTCTGGTAATTGTCTCCTGGTCAGATGTTAGAACAACAGATAGAAGGCGCTGAGATTGCTCCTTTAGCTTCACATATGTTTTGTCAATGTGTCATTTTTACACTTTGCCTGCTAATTATTGTCAGTCACAGAAGCAAAGCACTTTTCCTATGTTGCATGATTCACTTATACTTCCTCAGAATTGACCCCCTTTTTTAATGTTTATTATATTTCTGAGAGAGAAAGAGCACGTGCGCGAGTTGGGGAGGGACAGAGAGTGGGGAGGGGACAGAGCCTCGAAGCAGGCTCCAAATTGATAGCAGTGAGCCGGATGCAGGGCTCAAACCTCTGAACCGTGAGATCATGACTTGAGCTGAAATCAGTTGCTTAACCTACTGAGCAACCCAGGAGCCCCCAGAATTGACCCTTCTTATGACTTATCCTATATACACAAATAGCAAGTATATTTTCATATCACTTTCACTTTTTAAAATTATTTTTACTTTTTGTCATAAAACATGCCACCTTTTGTAACTGACACTTCTAACACATTAGTTGCTTTTTTGTACTTCTTGGTCACGATAGGGTAACTGCTAATTGAAAACACTTTAAAACTAAACATGCATTCAGCAAACACACAGTAAACACACAAGGACAGTAGTTAAGGCTAAAGTGAACAGTACAACTATTGACATCATCTGTTGGTGACAGGCAAAACTGATTTACTACTGCTCCAGAGAGTAGTAAGCTCTGGATATAGGTGCTCTTGTGCACCTATAGCAATGTGGAAATGGCAGGTTTGTAAGTTAAACTTTCCTAAGGAGTTTCGGAAGTTAACAAGTATACTTTTAAAAAGCAATTCAAATCAAGTATTAGCAGAACATAATTACATATTAAAGCAAGAATTAGCAAATGTATCCTATAAAGGACCGGATAATAAATACTTTAGACTGTTCAAGTATCGGGTTGTAGTACAAAAACTGCCACAGGCAATATGTAAGCAAATGGCTATAGCTATGTTTCAATAAAGCTTTATTTACCAAAATAAGCAGTGGGCCAGATTTGGCCCTCAGACTGTAGTTTGCCAAGTCCTGTGTAGAAGTATAAGCAATTCTAGTTTGTATTATTCAGTGTATATTGAAAAATTTAAAATTCACTGTGATAGATTAAAGATGGCAGTAAATTCTTTGCTCCTTCTTCCTTTGAAAGGTAGAGTCTAATTCCCCTCCCTTTGGCTTGGAATTGTTTTTAGTGATTTCTTTGACCAACAGAATGTATTTGAGGGTCATTCTGGGAATTCTGAGGCTAGTTCATAAGAAGCCTCCGGGGCCTCTTGGAATACTCGTTTTAGGGAGGCCAGTCACCATGTGATAAGACTGACAGCTCTGAGATTGCCAACTGACAACCCTGAGAAGTCCAAGCCATGGGGCAAGGCCCTGAACGAGACACCATGTGGAGAGATAGGGAAGTGCAAGAGCATGTGAATTGAGAAGCCATCTTGGAAGGAGATCTCTGGTTGAGTGTCTTTACCTGGTGCCACGTAGATCAGAGACAAGCTTCCCCAAACTGCAAATTGCAAATTGACACAAATATATGCTCTTATTTCTTTTAAGCCATTATGTCTGGGGTGGTGTAGTGAGTTTGAAAATTTCAGGACTCATCAAGGAAAAAAACCAAGATCATGTGAGGGCAATAGCACACCACGAGCTTTATTTGGGTGGAGCTTTGACAAGTTGAGGGGCAAGTGCCTTATGGTAGGAGACCTTTCAAGAAACAGCTGGTGTGGGGCCACCGCCCAGAAGCGGAAGAGAACACAGGAGTTTTCAGGAGACAGGGGATTGGAGAGCATTTAGGTGATATTTATAACTGGTATAAAGGGCAATAATTGCTTGGGGTGTTTTAAAACCCCAGGATTTGTCTTATATGTGGCAAGAAGATATTTGGTATACTTTATGGGTTATGCAAAACAATCAGGCTCTAAATGACTAAAAATATGTTCATTTGGGCTATATTTTAAAACATTTTATGTATAAAATTTGAGTTTAGTGCCAGTGGGCTTTGAGCTAACATACTGTAAAGAAGCAAACAGAAGGGCCAATATTCAGGGGCCATCTTTGGCTTATTTGTACAACAGGTGGTTTATTATGTCATAATAGATAAGTAAAACAATCATACAGCTATGCTATATTACATTCTTTTCAGGTATCTATATTTTGTTTGTATAATTAGATTCCACATTTCTTCAGCACACAGCAGATATCTCGAATGTTTTGTATTCTACACAGGATCTAACTCAATGCTTTGTAAACAGTTGCTAGGTAATAAATATTTCTTAAAGAATGCAAGTTTACAGATATTTCTATTGCAAAGTATCACCATCCTGATTGGTAAGCACAAAAGAAAGGAGCCTATTGGCATGCAAAATGCAAATATTCTGGAGTCAGTGAAAGAGACCATGTAAAGCAAAGGTTTGAGAGGAAATGTGGAATTTATCTTTAGCTCTGTTGATCAGATCATATTCTTTGGAATCTACTTTTATTTTCTGGCAGTTACACACACTTTGAAGGATACAATTAAAATGCACTGATAAGCCAAATAATTTTTCTCATTACCATTTCAAGTCTTAGTCATATTGGCTGCCTCCTTGGTGGAGCATGTGACTCTTGATCTCTGGGTTGTGGGTTTGGGTCCCATGTTGGGTGTAGAGATTACTTACAAAAAAAAAATCTGTAAAAATAAAAAGAAAGCTCTGTGCTATAACTGACCTTAGACTTGCTATTAAGATTTAATTTTTTTAATGTTTATTTATTTTTGAGAGAGAGAGAGAGAGAGAGACAGAGTGTGAGTAAGGAAAGGACAGAGAGAGAGGGAAACACAGAATTGGAAACAGACTGCAGGCTCTGAGCTGTCAGCACAGAGCCTGACGCGCGGCTGGAACCCATGAACCGTGAGATCATGACCGAGCCGAAGTCAAACGCTTAACTGACTGAATCCCCCAGGAGCTCCATTAAGTAAGATTTTAATTCCCAGAGATGTAGATGCATCAATTTTGTTAAGTAGCAATATACCACTCAATCTCATATCAATTTGATCAATTTGAGTCTAAAAAATTAAGTGAAGGGGTGCCTGGGTGGCTCAGTCGCTTGAGCGTCCGGCTTCAGCTCAGGTGATGATCTCACTGTTCATGAGTTCGAGCCCCGTGTCGGGCTCTGTGCTGACAGCTCAGAGCCTGGAGCCTGCTTCTGATTCTGTGTCTCCCTCTCCCTCTGCTCCTCCCCCACTCTTGCTCTGTCTCTCTCTCTCTCTCTCAAAAATAAATAAACTTAAAAAAATTTTTTTTAAATTAAGTGTAAAACATTTATTGAACTACTTTTATGGACAGAGAATTATGTTAGGTACTTCAGGGGCCATCAGTGGGAATAAAACAAAAAACTTCCCTTCAAAGGGGTTACAATCTATGAGGAGAGCTAGGATACCTGTGAAAACATGCATGTGGTAAGGAAGAATAAAATAACTGTTGTAGGAGAAAAAGAGACATGGGGATTTAGCAGATAGAGAAATCAGAGCTGAATTCATGAATCGGGAAAGTCTCAAGGAAAAGGCAAATTTTAGGATGGATTTTACAGGTAGATAACTTTCAAATAGCTAATTTGAATTAGGCTTTATTTTTTTCTAACCAAGTATTACTTAAAGATTTGGGGCACTTCTCTCTAAGGGTAATGACTGAGAGAAAAGATCTATAAATATTTTTATGCCATTTGAAATAATGGAGTATGTCACTATACTCACAGAAAATGAAGTATAATGTGAGAGGCTTCTGTAAGCAGTGGAGCATATGTATATCCTACAAAGTGGAACAGACCCACAATAATGTACTTTGACAATTATCCACATAGCAAAAATATAACAAAATATATATATATATGTATATATACATGTATATATACATATATATATATATATATATATATATACAGAGAGAGTATTTACAAGTAGTGGAAGACAAAACTGCAGATATGACAATGAATGACAGGATTTTGTGCTTTATTTGCTAGACGGTAGGGAAGAAGTTTCTGACCAAGGGAATGATGTGATTTTAGTTGAGTTTTCTGAAGATCTGTTTGGAGGTGGCGAGGAGGGAAATGGTTACATGGACGTTTATAGTCTTCGGGAGAATCCTGTTGACATTATTGTAATACTTTCAGTGAGGTGAAAGTTCACGATGGCTTAAACTAGGGTGCTGGCCACCAACAGGGAATGTTGGGGATAGCTGTGAAAGATACTGTTTTAATGAGGACTTTGTGTTGTAAGGAGGGACGAGCCATTCAAGCTAGCTGAAACAAAAGTGGGCGGGCGTGTTTTAAGGCATAAGAACCTTTGGTGAGATTTCAAGGGAGCTGTAATTCAGGTGGGTCTTCTAGAAATTGGAGTTAGAAACCCCAATTCTGTCCCACAGCTGCTCGCATGAGTCTGAGGAGATGCCCCATTGCTTGCCTCTCTGTGTCTGTCTGCAGGCCTGCTCCCTTTTCCAGCTCTTTTGATCATCTTCCTGTAGGTGCCCAGAAGTTTCCAGTCCATAATTTTACTTGCGTGTTTGCCCCGGAGTCCTTTGGGCCTGACACAGCCATATGAGCCCTCAGCTGCAGCTTTCTAATTGTCAATAGTGTCTCAGCTTTCCAGTTCTAACATTCCTGACAGTGACAGCTGATTGGTCTTTCCTCCCCCAGATCACTGGCCAATCTCTGGACGGGCTGTGCTTGATGACGGTGGGCCACGTGTCTCTGAACAGCTGAGGTCAGTGTCAGGGTAGTTTCCGGGATGAGTAACAGGTACGTGATATGGAGCATGGATAGCATAGGCCTGCCCCTTTCTTCAGAGATGGTGATAGATTGGGGGGGGAAAGGGTCAGATACCTCCAAATATATCTTATCCTTTAGGGTTTATTGTCAACTTGACAGCTGACTATATGGAAGTTCAGAATTAAAGCCTAGCTATCTGGAAGAAAAGTGGTATCATTAGCCCAAATAAGGAAAGTACAGGGGGGAGTCAGTTTTGTAAGATGTGGGGAGTTCATTTATTGATCGTTAGAGAATAATGTGAAGATATTCTATGCATGTATTTTCTTGTAAATAAATAGAATTCCTGAGGCAAGACTAAGTTATAAATGTGGATCTTTGGGACATTCTTCCTTTTTGAATTAAACAGTAGATTAAAAAGTTGTTTATTAAATAAATTTCAACTGTGAGTAAATAAAATCCCTTTCACTGCTAAATAACTTTTGATAAATGATGTCCTGTCTTCTAAGCCCATTAACCTCAGAATGTTTGGTCATAGCACAAAAATGACAAATAGCGTCGGCCATATCTCTGAACTTCTGGTGTGTCAATAATAACATTATCCAGGCATCTTTTAGGTCAAAGGAGTAAATTAAATTTACAAGAGAGAAACATTTGCTTCATTGCTGAGCTGTCATAATTCTGGATACCTTGACCTGGAAGATGAGATAATAGAATAAGAAACTTTGGGCAGTAGTGGACTTTATTTTTAAAGGTTTGCCAAAGGCACACTCATATTGTGAACTGATGATTCTTTTAATAGTGCATGACTATTTCTTGCTATAATGTGGTTTGATTGAGCATTTCTAGAGAGGGAACACTCAAATAATAAAAGAGCCCAGTAAGTTTTCAAGTTGTTATTATCACTGAAAGTGTCTCTCTTACAGTAAGTCTTTCTGCTTCCTATAACGAAATTCACCGATCTTTGTTCTCTCCTCTAAAGCTACACAGAATAAAAGTAAGTTTTTCAATCGTTTCTCATCTGACACGATGTTTAGAGGCCCCACCATCTTCTTGTCCTTCTGAATATACGGGTTACTGGTTTTGCTGATTTCTTAGTGTGATCTGAAAAAGAAGATTCAAATAGCATTTACAAAACACGATGGCCTAGAATTAGACAACTCAAGAGTTAAGAAAACTTAGAAACAGGTCTTCTTTTTAAAAGTTATATAATAAAAACCATATTTTATCAAAGAATTATAATGGTGATAATGACAACTAACATATGTGTTGTAGGTCTCCAGAATTTCCAAAGCTCTGTCTTGCTTGATATTTCTTTCCAATCCCTATTTGTATTAGCAATACTAGTTTTACTCCAGATATGAACTCAGGATCCAAAGAAAAGTAGACAGTAACTGTGTGTGCTTTGATATAAGAAGAACAGAAAATAACCTTCTATGTAACAATACTAATCTGATGTGCTCTTGAATATTAAAAAAATCTACTGTTAGTTAAGTTTTGAATATGTCATCCATACACATAGTGCAAAATTCAGAAGATACCAAATAATGTATAATAGACAGTAATTCTCCCTCTGGCCTCAACCCCCAACCTCCCAGGATCCCCTGAAAGGCTTTAACTAATACCAGTTTCTTTTATAGACTTCCAGAGATATTCTATGAATATGCGATTGCATATGCAAGTTTATTTGCATATGTGAAATTTTCTTGGTACACAAATTTTAACAATACATTTTGGAGACCATTTGTGACAGAACATAGAATTGCCTGGTTCTGTTAAAATATCCATTGCACTCTGACACCACAATTCATTTAACAGTTCACTCTTAGACATATTGGATGTTTCCAGCCTTTTGCTAGTAAAAACAATGCTGCAATAAACACCCTCATACATATATTTTTGTCCACCTGTCCAAGTATACATGCAAAATTAATTACTAGAAATAAAAATTATGTGCCAGAGTTTGCACATGTTTTATTTTATTGGATTCCAGAAACTCCAGAGGATCCGTACTCCACACCCTTGCCAAAACCCATATGCCAAATCTGTTGATCTTAGACAGAATAAGGGTGAGATATGGTGAGAGGCACTTTAACTGGCAATTTTCTTAGAGTAATGTTGAACATATTTTCAAATGTTTGATAGTTGTATTTTCCTTTTCATTACTGGACTATTTGTGTCTGTTTCCTTTTGTGCTTTATGGTCTTACTTTTTACTTTTCTTTTTTTGAAGTTTGTCCATTTATTTGGAGACAGAGAGAGCACATGAGCAGGGGAGGGGCAGAGAGAGAAGGACAGAGAGAATCCCAAGCAGGCTCCACACTGTCAGTGCAGAGTCCAATGTGGGACTCCATCTCACAGGAGATCAGGACTGAAGCTGAAATCAAGAGTCTTCGCTTAACCAACTGAGCCACTTAGGCACCCCTGGTCTTAATTTTTAAAGATTCTTTTGTAGCAACTTTAACATTCAGTCTGTAACATGACACAGATTTTTTTCTCTCAGTTTGGATATACCCTTGAATTTTGGCTAAAAATTTTTTGACATGCATATTTTAAAAATATATTTAAAGTTAGAAAAGTTTTCTCCTCCTTGAGTTTACATAAAAGGCCTCACATTTTCTTATAATAATGTTACAGTTTTATTTTAATTTATGAATATTTGATCCATCTGGAAATTATGTTGATGTAAGGGTTGGGTGAAAATTCAATTTTATTTTTTCAAATATTCAATTATCCCAGAATTATTGAACATTCTATTTTCCTACAATGATGTGAAATTCCAACTTCAGCATTGCTAAATTTTATTTGGGGATTCTATTTATAAACCCAACCTGGAGGCACCTGGGTGGCTCAGTTGGTTAAACATCCAACTTGAACTCAGGTCATGATCTGCTGGTTTGTGAGTTTGAGCCCCCTAAGGGCTCACTGCTGTCAGCACTGAGCCCACTTTGAATCCTCTGTCCTTCTCTCTCTGTTCTCTTTCTCTAAAATAAAAGAATTTTTTTTTAAATAAATAACTAGGGGCTCCTGGGTGGCTCAGTCGGTTGGGCGTCCAACCTCAGCTCAGGTCATGATCTCGCAGTCCGTGAGTTCGAGCCCCGCGTCGGGCTCTGTGCAGACAGCTCAGAGCCTGGCCTGTTTCAGATTCTGTGTCTCCCTCTCTCTCTGACCTTCCCCCACTCATGCTCTGTCTCTCTCTGTCTCAAAAATGAATAAACGTTAAAAAAAATTTTAAATAAATAACTAAACCCATTCTGCTATTTCATTGGTCTGTTTGTATGTACATGTGCTAATACAACGCTATTTCAATTGCCTTAATTAAACCACTTAAAAGACAAAGTGATTCAGCCAGCAAATTCGAGTTTATTCCAGAATAGTAGAACCATATGATGAACCACAGGCAAGTCCAGAGAACAAAGGAGGAGAGTATCCTTTTATACAGGAAAGAAGGTGTTGGGAGGGGTTGTTTTGAACAAAAGTTCACTGGACAAAAATGAGAATTCAAAATGGCGGTACTGTCTCACTGGCAGCAGGCAGGGGCAACTCTTCCTGGTCAGGTGCCTAGGGCTGGTTGTTGCTGTATGAAGAAGAAATCTTCCTTCTTCTTGCTGGAAGAAGCTGCAATGAGTGGTACATTTGTGAGACCTCTCCCTTCATGGCTTCCTGACTCCAATTTTGAGTTAAGTTTCCTTATTTCACAATAAGGCTAATCTTTCCCCACGGCTGAATTTTTTCCCACAAAATTTTCCTAATTATTTTTTTTTAAGATTACTTATTTATATTGAGAGAGAGAGAGAGCATGTGCCTGTGATCTGGGGAGAAACAGAGAGAGGAGAGAGAGAATCCCAAGCAGGCTCCATGCTGTCATCACAGAGCCTCATGTGGGACTTGATATCATGAACTGTGGGATCATGACCTGAGATGAGATCAAGAGTCGGAGACTTAACCCACTGAATGACCTAAGTGCCCTCTAACTATTCTTGTATGCTTATCTTCACATATGAAATTTACAATCTTATTTAGTGAAAAAGGTCTATTCGTATATTATTTGGACCATAAAAAAATGATAGATTACTTTAGGCACAATAGAGATATTTAAACTGTAAATTTCCCTAAGACTAGGGTATACCTTGTGCATATTTATGTCTCTTTTGTCCTTTAGTAGGAATTTAAAGTTGGCCTCCTAGAGTTTTGCACATTTTTTACTAAGTTTGTCCTCAGATATTCTTTTTGTTGCTATTACCTTTTTCTTTTTCATTTAAAATTTTACATCTGGTTACTCTTTGTTAATAGAAAGGATATATGACTACTGAGTTATCTTATTACTAAGTAAAATTTTTTTAATGGTCCTAGTCTTATTTTATTAAGAACTTTTATCACGAGTAAATGTTAGTATTTTATCAAATATTTTTTCAGCATTTGTGAAGATGATTATATTACTTTCTTATCTGATTTATTAATATAGTGAACTATATTATTAGGTTTGCTAATACAGAAACACTCTTGAATTTCTGATATGATCCTTATGTAGTCAAGATCTATTATTATTTTAAAATATGATCAATTTTACTTACTATTTTTTTAATTAAAAAAAATCAATTCTTATAAGTGAAATAAATCTGTTTTCTGCTTTTATAATATCTCTGTCAGAGGGTGCCTGGGTGGCTCAGTCGGTTAGGCAACCAACTTTGGCTCAGGTCATGATCTCATGGTTTGTGAGTTTGAGCCCCTCACTGGGCTCTATGCTGATAGCTCAGAGCCTGGAGCCTGGAGCCTGGAGCCTGGAGCCTGGAGCCTGCTTTGGATCCTCTCTCTCTCTCTCTCTCTCTCTGCCTGTCTGCTGCTTACTCTCTGTCTCTCAGAAATGAATAAACATTTTAAAGAAAATTTTTAAAATAATATCTCTGTCAGATTTGGTCATGATATTTATTCTAGCTCCTTAAAAAGAATTTTGAAATTTTATTTACTTCTCTATGTTCTGGAACAGTTTAATTAGATTGGACTTCTCTGCTCTTTAACGTTTCAGAAAATACCCTGGTAAAATGCCTGGGCCTCGGACAGGAGAAAGAACAAGATGGCTCTTTGTACATTTCCCTGTTTTTATTTGTATTTTCTACCTCATTGGTGGTCGGTTTTGACAATTTATATTTTCCTATAATTTGTTCTATCTCAAAGAGGTTTTCAAATTATTTTTTATATGGTTGAGCAAAATAACCCCTTACAACTACTTAAATCACTCTGTATTGAGTTACATTCCCATTTTCTTTCCTAATTGGAATATTTCTCTCCTCTTACCTTGGTTGTTTCAGCTAATTTCTTCTCTATTTTATTGCTTTCAAATAATCAACTTTTAGGTTTGTTTAGTGTATCTATTATTTCTTACCATTTCCTAATGCACTTATTTCTAAATCTTTATCCCTTTTATCTTAAAACTATAATTCTCACTAATGTGAATAATAGTTGGTGGGGGGTACCTGGCTGTCTCAGTCAGTCAAACATAAGACTCCTGATCTTGGGGTTATGAGTTCAAGCCCTATGTTGGGCAGAGAGCTTACTTTAAAAAATATTTTTGGAGTCCTATTTAAACTGCAAATAATTATTTCCTAGAATAAGTGAGTTTCAGACTTTTTTTTTTTCTGAAGCTAGGAAAAGGGAAGGGAGAGTTTCAATCAAGCAGTTACTTGAGTCCTAAAGAAGGAGTGTGACAACAAGTATGCATAGTTTCAGGGAATATGGGAAGATATATACCTTCCATGTCACAAAGTGTGTCCCATACACATACATCAGAATATGTCCTTCTAACATCATCACATAATGGCTTGATGTTCCGGGGGGAAAAATAAATTAGTACTTACTTATTAGGAAAGTGCTTACATAAACAACATAGAATCAAATTAGTTACATAAATTATGAAACGTAAGTCATGATACTCTTTGTTTCTTAATAGTATAAAGAAAGCAAAACCAAGCAAATTGCTTCATGGAGAGGCCCATACCTAGCTGCTGAAACTCTCAGTCAGGCCATTTTATTCACCCAGAGGTGACCACCCATGAGAGCCCAAGGCTGCCTAAGGTAACAGTCGAGTCCTGCTTATCACTGCACTGCATTACATCCTCCTGATGTGTGACCACCATCTTGCATTAAAAACTTTGTTATGTACTTTTCTTTATTTGATCCTTATAACAATTCTATATTAGACTTCTCCTACGTCCAACTAGGCACAAGCCTGCTCATTCTGAATTCAAAATGCTTCTCACATCTTTCTCATCTTGTTATTTCCCAGGGCCTCCTTCTGAGTTAGGACTTCACCATCTCATGTCCAGATTCCTGTAGTAGTCTCCTATCACCCATCCTGCCTTCAGCAGGATAACTTGTTGTAAAGCAACTTCCAAATCTCAGAAGTGTAACACAATAAAGGTTTATTTCTTCATATCACAGTTTAGTGCAGGGTATGGGTTGAAGGAGGGGCAGGGTAGAAAATGTTCCATGTAGCCCTTTAGAGACCCAGGTTCCGGATAGCTATGACTCCACCATCCATCCCTTTAAGCATAAAGATATAGGTACATTTAAAATTTAAAAATGGTACAGTGAACCTTAATAGTGCAAGGAAATAACAACAAGCCAAAATCAACAAACCCGAAAACAGAGAAAAATCAAGAAAGGTAAAATTTAGTGCTTTAAAAAGACAAGTAAAATTGAGAAAGCTGTAGCCATAGTACTAAAAGAATAAAGAAACAGAGGGGCACCTGGGTGGCTCAGTCGGTTGGACATCCGACTTCAGCTCAAGGCATGATCTCACAGTTCATGAGTTCTAGCCTTGCATCTGGATAGCTGCTCTTAGCTCAGAGCTCACTTAGGGTCCTCTGTCTCCCTCTCTCTTTGCCCCTCCCTGCTCACGCTCTCTCTCAAAACTAAATAAAACATAAAAAAAAAAGAAAGAGAGACGAGATATCACCAGTATTGGTAATTAAAGAAGTGATATTTTAGTTCCACAAACGTCAAGGATGATAAAGTAATAGTATGAACAACCTTATGCCAATAAGTTCAACAATTTAGATGGAATGGATAAATACCTTAAAGAAAATAAAAAGCTTACCAAAACCGCCACAAGATGAAATAGAATCTTTCACAAAACACTACAAACTAACATTAATAAACAACAGATATATAATGATAAATATGAATGTTACAATAATTGTAAACACAAAATCTGAATAGTTCTGTATCTGTTAAAATTTCTAATTATCAGAAACAAATTTGATATGTCTACACCTCTAGGGATTAAAATCTGTAACTTAATACAATGAACATACCAATTAAAGCACAGAGCTTTATCAATATGGCTAAGACTTCAAATAGTACAAAGAAAAATTATTTGGTTATCCGTGCATCTAATCACAAAGCCTGGAAAATTTTATTGGTGAATTATATCCAACATTTAAGGAAGAAATAACAACACTTACACAAACTATTTGAGAAAAATAAAGGAAGAGGGAATACTTTCCAACTTGTTTTATGAGACTACCAAAACATTTTTTAATATTTTAAAAGTTTATTTATTTATTTATTTATTTATTTATTTATTTATTTATTTTTAAGTAATCTTGATGCCTAATGTGGGGCTTGAACTCATGACACCAAGGTCAAGAGTCACATGCTCTTCCGAATGAGCCAGCCAGAGGTACTGAGGCTACCCAAATCTTGATATTAAAATCTGACAGAGTCTGAAAGAGACTGAAATAAGGAAAGATGGAACGAAGGGAGGGAGGGAGAACTATAAAGAAAAAGAAAGAGATTACAGATGAATATTCCTCATGTACATAGACACAACATTCTTAAACAAAATATCGGTAAACCAAATACAAGTGATCACCAAATACAGTGATCACCAAGTACAGATCACTTGCTGGGCCAAATGTGATTACCAGATAAGTGTCCTTTCCTCGCTTTTCCCCCCTCCTTACTATCCTAAGCACGATTCCATATCAGTTTATACAGTGGTAGCTCATTCTTTTTCATCTCCTGCATAATATCCATTGTATAGAAGAATCGTTTCTTTCTCACCAGCCCCTTCTGAAGGTGGTGCTGGGTTGTTCCTCATCATTTGCTATCATAGATAATGTGACAATGAATAACTGTGTATATGTGTCCTTGTGTTCTTGCTGGAGAATATCTAAAGACTACATCCCTAAAAGTGATATGTATATGCATTAAATGTAAGTTAATGTGTATGTGTAAGTGTATACATGCATTGAATTTTGCTAACCCTTGCAAATGTTTCCACAGACTTCTACAAATGTACTCTCCCAGCAATTCCTGAAAGTACATTTGCCCCTACATCCAGAACATATACTATCAAAATGTTTATCTTTACTGTTGTGATGGGCGAGAAATGGTTTCTCACTGTCATCTCAATTCAGTACTCTTTTTTTAAAAAGTTTATTTATTATTTATTTTGAGAGAGGGAGAGAGCATGAGCAGGGGAGGGGCAGAGAAAGAAGGAGAGAGAGAATCCCAAGCAGGCTCTACACGGCAGGCACAGAGCCTGAGGTGGGGCTTAATCTCATGAACTCCGAGATCCTGACCTGATCTGAAATCAAGAGTTGGAGGCTTAACCGACTGAGCCACCCAGGTGCCCCTTAATAAGTACTCCTCTTATGAGGGAGTTGAGTTTCTTTGTAGAGAATACTATAAAATAATATTAGTAAATAATGTGAATGTATAATAAGTATAGTATTATAATAATTATAAACAAAAATACATTTTAAAATGTAATGATAAAAAATAACATAAGCACACACCACTTGGCTTACAAAGCACATAATCAACCAGATGAAGACCACTACATAATGATTTCTGGTTGAATTTTCCCATTTCTTCTTTCAGAAGTATTTGCTCCCTTAAATTTAATATTTATCACTCCCAGACATCTTTGTTTTCGTTTTAAAATGTTGTATAGTTGATGTATAATATTATACTGGTTTCAGGCGTACAACATAGTGATTTGACAATTATATACATTATGAAATGCTCACCCACAGTACTGTAGTTACCATTAGACACCCTACAAAGTCATTACGATATTATTGACTATATAATGTCATATGTTTTTTGCTGTACTTTTCATCCTTGTGAGTTATTCACAACTGGAAATTTGTACCTCTTAACGCCCTTCACATATTTTGCCTGTTTTCCCATCCCCTTGTCCTCCAGCAACTCTGTATTTAGGAGTTTGTTTCTATTTTCTTGTTAGTGTTGTTTGTTCATTTTCTTTGTTTTTCAGATGCCAAATACAAGTGAAATCGTATGGTATTGCTCTTTCTCTGTCTGACTTTTTCACTCAACATAATACCCTCTAGGTGCATCCATGTTGTTGTGAATGGTAAGATTTCATTCTTTTTTAAGGTTAAGCAATGTTCCATCGTATATGAAACACCTCTTCTTTATCCAGTCATTTGTGGATGGACACTTGGACTGCTTCCATATCTTGGCTGTTGTAAATAATTCTGCAATAAACATAGGGGTGCGTGAATCTTTTGGAGTCAGTATTTTCATTTTATTCAGGTAAATACCCAGAAGGAGAATTACCAGATCACATGGTACTTCTATCGTTCATTTTTTGAAGAGCCTCCCCATTGTTTTCCATAGGGGCTGCACCAATTTATAACAGACATATGTATTCCCAAGTGATATGTATGTGCGTATAATTAATTTGTATGTTTTAAAACTTCATGTAAATAGTGTCATTTGCCTCTATTCCTCTGCAGTGTGCTCTTTATTCTCAACATCATTTTGTGAAAATTTATTCATGATCTATATTAGTTCAAATATATATGATACATATATATGTATATATTTACCTTACTGTTTATACCCCACTGAATAAATATATCACAGTTTATACTATTTTTGTCCATTTAGGTTTTTTCCAATTGTTGCTCTTTTAGACAATGCTGTTGTCTAAGAATGCTGATCATTCTTGTAAATGTCTCTTCATCAATATACAGGTAGGCATAAACCTTAGAGGAGATCTACCATAGGGATTGGACATCTTCAACTTTACTTCATATTGCTAAGTTGCTTTTGAAAGTGATTGTGCCAAAACTTGGTTTTAGGATATATTAATTTTCTGCCAATATTATGAATTTTAAATAGAATTTCATTGTGATTTTAATTTACATTTTCCTGATTACAAATGGGAACAAGTGTCTTTATGCAGAAGTATTTATATTTTTCTTTTATGTAAATGGCCCATTGGTGGTCTTAGCTTTTAGGCTGTTACCTTTTCTATTAGGCTATTATTCATGTTTCATTTTTAATTGCTTTGTAGGAGGATTATTTTGGGTTTTTTTAAGTTTTTTTTAATGTTTATTTATTTTTGAGAGAGATAGACAGAGAGCAGGCAGGGGAGGGGCAGAGAGAGAAGGAGACACAGAATCTAAAGCAGGTTCCAGGCTCTGAGCTGTCAGCACAGAGCCCGACTCTAGACTTGAACTCACAAACCACGAGATCATGACCTGAGCCGAAGTTGGACACTTAACCAAATGAGGCACCCAGGCGCCCCTTTCCTTATTTTTTTAAGGAAATTAGCTATCTCTGCTGTCATTTTTATCACAAATAATTTTTGTAGATTTTTATTTTCCTTTTCTCTTGATTTGTGGTAAATTTTATTTGTCCTTATAGTAAATTTTATTTTGTAAAACAAAGTATTTAACTGTATCTATACATATATTCATATAAATAAAATTTACATAAATGCCTAAATGTGACCATAGATAGGAATTTTGTGTGTGTGCAATTCTTTTCCTATTTTGTTTGGCTTTCTCCTCATTCTCTTCTACTTTTCTTCTTATGTGAATCTCTTTCTTTTCCCTGCAAAAGTAACATATATTAAAGAATTTATATATCATCCATATTTCTTACTGTATTTAAATAATTCTAGAGGCACCTGGGTGGCTCAGTTGGTTAAGCATCTGACTTTGGCTCAGGTCATGATCTCATGGTCTGTGCGTTCGAGCCTTGCGTCGGGCTCTGTGCTGACAGCTCAGAGCCTGGAGCCTGCTTCGGATTCTGTGTCTCCATCTCTCTCCTGGCCCTTCCCACGCTCATGCTCTGGCTCTCTCAAAAATAAACATTAAAAAAATTTTTAAATTATTCTATATAGATATAGATATACAGACATTTACATTTGTATGCATACTATCCAGAGTGTTTTAATTTTTATTATTATTCGGTTTATAAACATGGGATTAAGATAATATAATCCTTTTTCACTTATTATAGTTTCATTTAACAATACTTTGTGAAAAATTTAAGTCATTTTATATGGTTCTAATTCAATGGTTCCTAAATTGTCTTGCATCAGGAAAAATTTTGCAAAGCAAAAACCAAAGTATTGAAACTTTCAGGGACCTAAGGAAAGAAAATAGACTTAATTGATATTTTAATATATTTTGGACATTTACTTATGTGCATGAATTTTAAAATGACAGTAAGAAGTCTATCCCCCCCCCCCCATAAAATGATGTTGTTGTAGAAATGTATACGTATTATGGCACAGAACCAAGTAAAAGGAAGCATATTCTATTCTATTCCTGGCTCAGTAGTAGACCCTTGTGTAGACTTGGGAGAATCATTTAGCTCTCTGGACTCCAGTTATTCCATTTGTAAAATGAAGGATAGAATTTTAATATAGGCGGAGCTCCGGATAAAGTCACGTAATCCACAAGTCAGTTAATTCAAGACTCATCCAAGGTTTGCCAAGGCTTGACATTCACCAGCTGATGTGGTGCCACCATGTGGTAGTAAACAGTTTTAAAATGCATTGTACCGTCAGCTTTCAGATTATGATTCTTCATCAGTTTTTAATTTGAAGAATTAACAATATTTCAAATTTTATACCAAACTTGGACTTTGCTAACATACTTATTTTGCACTATTCCAGGTTTGCATAAAATATGACCACATTCTACAATCAGAATGATTTTGACCTCTCACATTGTTTCTATGCCATATGGTAGTCAATCACATGAGAAAATGGGAAAACAGACAATAATCAGAGAAAATTACTCAAACTTTGAAAGTGTATTTTAAATAAAAACATACAGCAGCTTTATCAGTCAAATGGCTAGAAAATTTTTCAAAATGTCTACAGTCCCTAGAATCATGAGATGAGGGGAACCAAAGAAACTGGGAGCAGAGTTAGGTACAAAGGTACAAGGCAGTGTATTAGAATTCTGTATTACTTTTTAGTCTTCAAAATTTTGGACATACACTAAACTGAAGCACACTACACAATCCCATAATGAGATGGCAGATAGCATTAAAGTATAATCTCAATTTTTATTATTTATTCTAGCATTTGTAAATCTATTATTTATGAAAATAATTGTGTCAGGTCTTTATTGGTTTTAGGTATTTTATTTCTGCTTTTTTTTTTTTTTATTTTAACCATGTTTATTTTTTTAAAAATTTACATCCAAGTTAGTTAGCATATAGTGTAACAATGATTTCAGGGGTAGATTCTTTAATGCCCCTTACCCATTTAGCCCATCCCCCCTCCCACAACCCCTCCAGTAACCCTCTGTTTGTTCTCTGTATTTAAGAGTCTCTTATGTTTTGTCCCCCTCCCTGTTTTTATATTATTCTTGCTTCCCTTCACTTATGTTCATCTTTTTTGTATCTTAAAGTCCTCATATGAATGAAGTCATATGATATTTGTCTTTCTCTGACTGGCTAATTTCACTTAGCATAATACCCTCCAGTTCCATCCACGTAGTTGCATATGGCAAGATTTTATTCTCTTTGATTGCCATATTTCTGCTTATTTTTAAGTAGTTTTAAATTTTATAAAAGTTTTAGATTCGCAGAAAAATTGCAAAGATTGAAGACACGAGATTTCCCATGCGCTCTGTACTCAGTTTCCTCCATTAGTATCTCACATTGCTATGGGACATTTGTCAGAACTGAAAAACAAATATTGGTGCATTATTATTAACTTAAGTCCATATTTTGCTCAAATTGCCTTAGTTATCACCTGATATCCTTTTGTTGTTGTTGTTCCAGGATCCCATTCAGGATACCATATTGCATTTAGTTATTATGTCTCCTTATGACCCTCTTGGCTGTGACAGTTTCTCCTATCTTCCTTGTTTTTGAAGACTTTGACAATTTTGAAGAGTAGTGGCCAGGTAGGTATTTTGTAAACTGTTTTCTCAATTTGTGTTTGTCCGATGTTTTTCTCATGATTAGACAGAGGTTATAGTTTTTTGTTTGTTTGTTTGTTTTTGAGAAGGAGACCACAAGTGGTAAGTGCCATTCTTCTCACTTATCAGTATTATCAAGGGTACTTATCAGTATTATCAAGGGTAATACTATCTATGTGATTTATCACTGTTGATGTTAACCTTGATCATCTGGCCAAGGTGGCATTTGCCAGGTTTCTCCAGTTTTTCTTTTCTGTCTATATTGTACTCTTTGGAAGGAAGAGACTGTGCAAAGTTCACACTTAAGGGGTCAGGAGTTATACTTACCTCCTCAAGTGAGAGTTATGCACATAAATTATTTGGAATTCTTCTGTATGAGAAATTTGTCTCTTCTCCCTCATTTGTTTATTTATAAGTCATTTATTTATATCATATGGACTCATGGATATTTATTTTATACGTTTGCTCATAATCGCATACTATGTTATTTATTCTGATGTTCAAATTCTTCTAGTTCGGGCCCTTAAGATCTCCTTCATGTTGGCTTCTGCATCCCTTTGACGCGCTCCGCCATTTTGTTTTGGGAACACTCTTAACTTTCTGAAGCTACTATGTGCTCCAAGCTCATCTTGTATATTTCCTGACGAAGCCTTAGATTCCACCATTTCTGCAAGGAGCTCTGGTTCCTTTCATTGGAGAATAGTGTTAGAAACCAAGATTTGGGCACTAGGTGTAATTTTTGGTTACTTTGAATCTTTCCTCTGTAGGTTTTTGAAAAATGTTTTCCTCTCCATGTTTTCATCATCTCAAAGCTGAGATGGTTTTTAAATAGCTTTGAAATTTTAAGGAATGGTTTGGTTAGCAAGATTTGATTCACTCTTATTAACTATTGTTTTTCATTATTGCTACTATTAACACTACTCCATCACTATTTGTAAAGTTTGTCACTCTCATGTATGGATTCAGGATAAAAGCTTTTTGGAGGGAAATCATAAATTATGTATGCACTTTTTTTCACTACCTTACTTTTCACTAAATCAGCAGCCAACAAATACGTTTCCGTAGTGAATAAACAGAGCTACGTGTATATATGCATACAGGTGTTTCCCTTTAGGCTTCTTATTGGATCACATTTCTAGAAGAAATGTGCCAAAATTACTAGACTGTGATTCACTTGAAAGCGCCACCTGTGTGTTCTCTCCATCATCTTTACATTTTCAGGGCTTAGCCTTGCTTGACACAATCCAGGGTTTTCTTAAACATTTGCTGAATAAATTGCAGAGACTCCTAGAACATGGTGAAGCTTACCATCAATAATTTAAATGTGTTTACTTTTTTTTTTTTTTTACTTTTTATTTGCTTTTGTTGTTCTTTATGTGCTTGCTTTTGTTTGTTTGTTTGTTTGTGAGGGCTTCAGTGCCACGAATTAAAAGAATAGTGGTCACTCTTACAGTTATTTGGTGGAAACTATTTTATCCCCACTTTTAATGTTTCATCGTAAGCCATGGTAAATTAATCAGGTTTAGGCTTCTTTTCCACTTACGACATAAAGCCCAAACTGTTCAGTTAAGAGAAAATGCTTGCCCATAGAAAGCCTATAAAACCGGAGTGTGTTTTTCCTTGATTCACAGTAAAACATGAACTCTTTATTTGAGCTCTCTATTACATGGCAAAGCATTGCTATGCATCGTGTTGAATAAGCTATTCTTCCACTGGATGGTATTGAATTTAATTAGAAGAAAATATCTTCATGAAAATAAGGCTTTAATGATATACAGTTTCATTTTCAGACCATAAGTCATCATATCCTCTAAATGGTGGGATAACGATGCCAAAACAAAAACCTATAGAAGAAAAAGCATTCATTTGGTGTTCAGCCTTTCTGTGGAAAACATGTGCATTTTTATTCTTTATCTTTCCTACATTCTTACTTCCAATTTCCTATTTAAAAGATGGTTCTCTTGTATGTTTTATTTTAATTCTACTCTAGACTCAGTACAATTTTTGTGAAGTGAAATTCATTCAAATATAATTCAGGAACCAAGCAGTCTTGAATGGAAGTATTTGAGATAAATACCACTACGTCCATCCATTCATTCATTCATCCACTTATCAAAACTGCTATGTGTTCACTGCCATCACAGTGCTGGCAACACATGGAAAGGAAAGACGAATTCATGCTTTCAGGGAATAGCAGGGGAGGAATAAAAAGAAACTGAATAATGTAGCAGGATGGTCCTGACTGAGCAACGGAGAGCGTAAAACCTGGATTTGGCTCGATGTCTGGTTATGTAAGCGTTTATATAAGGGAACCTGTCAGGACAACGTGTTGTGCACAGGTTCACAACGAATGGGGTAAGCGAGAGCTGGGACAACCTGGTGTCTTGTCCCCGGCCACGAGCCTTTTTTCTCTTTTTCTTTTTAAACAACAATTAACGTTGATCAAGTGTTTCCCTGAGTCCGGACACTGTTCTAGGGACTTTGTCTTTCATTCACTTTTCATAAGAGCCCATCCCAACAAGGAGCACCGGAGTGGGCAATGTAACTCCCATTCCATTTTGCAGATGAGGAAACAGAAGCACAGTTTAATGAATTTAACGAAGATCACACAGCCCTAAGTGTCATCGCCAGGATGTAGGTCCAGGCGGTATGCTCCAGAGACCCCTTCCACTGTGATGATTTCCTGCACTAATTGTTGAGTCTTACAGAGAAAGGAGCCTCAGACAGAAGCTGAAGAAACTGTTTTTCTAAAGGGCTCTATGAGACAAGTAGAAACAGTGAAGAGGGAAGGAGTCGGGGAGCAAACAGAGCTACATAGGCACTTCTAAAGGCAAAAGTTGACCTAGACTCTGGGAGGGGGAACACAGCACTGCTCCTTGAGACTAATGGAGTCAAGAGCCGTGAAAGGTGGTCATCCCAACATGCACACCATTGTTCTCAGGTAGGACACCAGCTGCCCTGAGACATCCTCAGAAGCTGAGGATGAAGGGGAAAGGTGTCGGGGGAGTAGAGGGATGGGTGGAGTGGAGCAAGAGAAAAAGTGGAACCTCTGTGCCTGATGGGGACTGTTCATGAAGCTGAACAGGATACGGCTGAAATGTTGTTTCAATGCAGGGGACACTTTGTGGCCCCGTGAAAACCGTCAGATCTGTTTTGTTTCTTGCAGTTTGTTTTCCCCAGCAGTGCATAGAATATCCCTGAACCTTACTCTGCTTGCCAGGCACACCAAGATTATAAGAGATTTATGTTTCCTACCTCATCAAGTGTGGTTTGAATGTTTTAGGGTTTGTATTACTTTTTGAAACAGGGGAAAAAAGATTTCTTTCTCTAATTTGATAGAATTGGGTGAACTTCTAAGAAATAATCACGCCGTCCCCCAATGCATTACTAATAATGAAGTTCTGCAATGGTAATCATGCTTTCTTAATTTTACTGAGAGAAATGTCAGAAATTGAATTGATCATTATTGTGTAGTCTGGTCTTAAGAACAAGAGATCATATATGTGGACCAAACATTCTGCTCCCCGGTGTCTTTAACTTTAGGGGAGAGATGAGGAAATCATATGCAGCTCATTCAAGATGCAAGTGAATTCTCAGAGATGAGTAAACGCATTGCCTAGAATGAATGATTGATGGCCTTTCCTGAGATGGGCAAGGACAGAAACAGAAGGTTTTGTGATCATGTTTCTGCCAGAATGTCTCCATCTTAGAGTGCCCCCTGTTCGTAGAGGGGAAAAAATGGGATGAGTTTTCCCACAGATGGGGTAAAATGGTTTGCTTTTACCACTACCTGGTAGTATAAGTTGCTGAAAAGAAAAAACTGAGTGAAAACTTGGTCCAAACACCTCATCAAAATGCCCCTGCCTTGGGAAATGTTGTGCCAAAGTGACTGTTTCAAAGACTCTGAAATCACAACCACTGCATCATTGTGCCGTGGCTGCCTCAAAAATGGCTGCATCAGAATGACTGTGGGAACAGCCCCGTCAAAATTTCATGAGAGATGCTCTCTATCCTCCCAGGCATGATGGGACCAAGACGTCATGGTATGTTCCCCTGCGCGCCCACAGTCCCCTGAGGCTTTGAAATGTCTGTATTAAAAGTCTCACACAATCTAGTTGTCAGGGGGAATAGTAAGCATAGGGTTTTAAAGAGAGAATCTCCAGAAGGAGAAGGCTTCCTGAAGGGGAAAGAAGTGGTCTAGGGGACTGGAGAGAAGGCAGTGAGGGAGTGCCCTGGAGGAGGGGCAAGAAGGAGGGAGAAGATATTCCAGGTAGAAGGGACAGCTTGAACATAGATACAGGGACAAGAAACTGCACGGACGATGGCCCCAACCTACAGGAATTGTAGGTTGCTCTCCATCCAGCCTTTATTGAGCACCTACTGTGTGCTTCACCATGTTGTCCTCGTCATTTTGAAGAGGACGTACTTGATCTAGTACATGATTCAATCTTTTTTTCCTTTTTCTCAACAACAACAAAATACATATGCTTCCTAAACCAATTTCAAAAATCTAGTTTGATTTTTTGTGCTTCATGGTTTCCCTCAAATTTGTTCTGCTTAGTTTTTTAAAAATATTTTTAATGTTTATTTATTTTGGAGAGAGAGAGAGACAGAGCACAAGCAAGGGAGGAGCAGAGAGCGGGAGCAGGGGAGGGGTCGACACAGAATCCGTAGCAAACCCCAGCTCCCAGCACAGAGCCTGATGCAGGGCTCGAACTTGCGAACCATAAGATCATGACCTGAGCCAAAGTCAGGCGAACCATAAGATCATGACCTGAGCCAAAGTCAGATGCTTAACCAACTGAGCCACCCAGGCACCCCATGTTCTGCCTAATTTTTAAACTACCATAATCTGAATTGAATAATCCAGAAAAAAATTAATTTGTTCTGTTCATTTCTTAAATCACCTTAATATGAATTAAATACAATAAAGTACCTGTTTTATTTTGAAAAACACATTTGCATTAAAAATACAAATACCAAAAATTGCTGACCAATTAAGTTGTTAAGCATTCATTTGGTATGCCATAACTTCTGAAAGTACCAGCTAATTACTCAATTTTAATAATAATAGTTTGTGCTCTATAGAATAGAAAAGTATGCTGAAACATTTTAAATACTGTATGTTAATCATCTTAAAAAATGAGTCTTACATGTGGATTAAGTACAGATTATTTTTCTGTAACATTACTATTAACCTGAATGTTCCCATGGCAACAAGAGACATCTAACAAAATATAAAAAGATAATGTTCAATATTTAATTCACAATTCATAAATAAAAACATATTTGTAGTTCTGTGAAAGTTAAACATTAATGCCACCTATCAGGGATTCATAAATTGCCCTAGGACTCATATTTTCAAAAATTTTATGTTAATATTTTGGAATTAATTTCTGATTACAATATTAATACATGTTTTCTTTAAAAATTGAAAAATAGATCAAAGGAAGAATTAAGTAAACTCCAAGAAGAGAAACATTAATACTTGTTTACCAAATTTTATGTTGTTTTATTTGTAAGTTTTAAAAATTTAGTTCAGATTATAAATTTAGTTTTGTGCCCTTTATTTTTTACTTCTTCCCATGTCATTAAGTGCTTTTTGAAATCTCGTTTGTATGCAGTAAATCTGTGATGGTCTCCACAATGTAACTACCCACTTCCTGTGTAAGTGATTTTAGTCTTGCCACACTAATTTAACACTTGCAGTTGTGAAGTCCTACTCCACCCTATCAAAAAATAATGACTAAAATGGTGTTAAATTTCTTTATGCCGTTTTTTACTGATTTTACCAGGTGCTTTCTAAAAGCACTCAAAATTGATTGAGGATGTTTCAGACTAATTAGCCCTCACCAAACACATTTGTGTGTGTGTGTGCGTATGTCTAAAATAGAGTAATTGAGTTCTTGTAGGAACTTAATTATAAAACAACTAACTTCTAAAAGAGAATCGGTCGGGTGGGGTGGGGGGGCAGCGGTGGTGGCTTATACTTTGGGAAGTGGGAATTATAGTGTGACATTTTAAATATTGTTTACTACTTTGGCACATGAGGGAAAACTGATAGCCAGAAAGTGCCCTGAACATAGACATTATTCATTTTAAATACATCCATAATTCCATTATTTTAACTTTGAAATAGTATCAAGCAGCAGATGCTATCTACATAGGATAGATATAGTACAGGGACCATAAAATCTGACAAACCCAATTTACAGGAATATATCTTCATGGTCACACAGGGAAATGCTGACATCGCCTTTGGTTGCAAGAAGCAGCAAGGAAGAGAAATTTACAATAGGTTAGAGAAGGTCCCAGCCCAAGAGGAGAATGCAGTTAATACCAGGAACTTTGGAAACCAAGATTACCAAAGATTTGGGAAAATCTAGAAAGTTTATTTCTCTCTCAGAAGTCTCATTTCAGCGTGTCTCTGCCACCTAATTCGTGCTTCCTTCAGCCCCCAGGGTGAGGAAAGATGGATGATGTCCACAGCACCAAGACTTACAGAAGGTATATTCACGTCCAACCACATACAGAAATGGATTCTCTCTCACTCCCATTCATAAGATACTATGGACACAGTACTAAGGTACTATGGAATATTTGTGTTCCCTTGAAATTCAAATGTTGATACCCCAATTCCTAATGTGATAGAGCTTGGAGGTGGGAACTTCAGGAGGTGATTAGATCAAGAGAGTGAAGCTCACCTGTGGTGATTAGTGCCCTTCTAAGAAGAGATGCTGGAGGGCTAGCCTCCTCTCTGCTTTTCACCTCATAAGAATACAGGCAGAAGACAACCATCTACAAACCAGGAAGTGGGCTCATCGGCACTATCTATCAACAATGGCTGAATTATGAAAAAAGCCCAAATGTCCAACTGATGAATGGCTAAAAAAGACGTGGTGTATACATTTATATATATATATGTGTGTATATATATATATACATATATACATATATATGTATATATGTATATATATATAATGGAATATTACTTGGTGATCAAAAAGAATAAAGTCTTGCAATTCGTAACAACATGGATGGAGCTAGAATGTATTATGCTAAGCAAAATAAGTCAGTCAGAGAAAGACAGATATTATATGATTTCACCATATGTGGAATTTCAGAAACAAAACAGATGAACATAGGGGAAGGGAAGGAAAGATAAGGTAAAAACAGAGAGGGAGGCAAACCCTATGAGACTCTCAAATACAAAGAACAAACTGAGGGTTGCTGGAGGGGTGTTAGGTTGGGGGGATGGGCTAAATGGGTGATGGGTACTAAGGAGGGAACATATTGGGATGAACACTGGGTGTTATATGTAAGTGATGAATTCCTAAATTCTATTCCTGAAACCATTACTACACTATAGGTTAACTAATTTGGATTTAAATAAAATTTTTTTAAAAATAATAAAGAAATAAATAAAATCACAATAACAAACCCTCTACACATGAATATAGATTAAACATAAAGAATGTGTGGTTTTTTGAGACATAACTCTATTTCCAAAGGAATTAGTGGGTGCAGTGGCATTGTTTTGCATTTTGTAGATCTCTTTGCTATGCATCTTAGTAGAAGACAACTGGATTTTCACAAACAAATAAAAAAAAGGAAGTGGGCTCTTACCAGGCATTGAATCTTCTGGCACCTTGATCTTGGACTTCCTGGGCTCCACAACTGAGAGAAATAAATTATTTGTTGTTTAAGCCACCTAGCCTATGATATTTTATTATAGCAGGCCAAACTAAGACACCAGAGAACTATCTCACCTTGGCCCGGGTACCCAACTCCGTGCCCTTCAGCTGTGACCAGGGTGCAGTCACCTTGGAAATACCTGGACACTCTTAATACCCCTGATTACTAGAACAGGGATCAGCCGATGCTTATAATTTTACCCACTGCAACCAGGTAGCTGAATGGTAGGCTCTGAATTCATACAAAATATGATTTTCTTTTTACTCATTTTTTTTCTGTGAATTCTATTAAAAGTACATGAACACATTTTCCTTGTATCAGGTGTGTAAAACTTCCACACCTTATTCTTTAGGAGATCTTACTATAAGTATTGTTCTACAACTGGTTTTTGTTTTGTCACTTAACAATGTCTTGTATGTTAAAGCTATATACTTTCAATGAATTAATTTTTAAGTTATATAAGTAATACATTACTGCATTTTTATTGTAAAAAATCTAGTGATACTTTTCATATGGATGAAAAACTTAGTTCTGTTTCCACACAAATGAATTTTTTTACTTACTAAGATCATGTTTATATATATCACTCTACAACTTTATTTAATGTGTAATTATATATTCATTATTTTTTAAACTTTATTTAAAAATACATATGCACAGGGGCACCTAGGTGGATCAGTCGGTTGAATGTCCAACTCTTGGTTTTGGCTCTGGTCATGATCTCATGGTTCGTGGGTCCAAGCCCCACATGGAGCTCTGCAGATAGAGTGGAGCCTGCCTGGGATTCTCTCTCTCTCTCTCTCTCTCTCTCTCTCTCTCTCTCTCTCTGTCCCTACCCCACTCATGCGTGCATCTGTCTTTCCCTCAAAAACAAATAAATAAACTTAAAAAAATACATATGCACCATTAAAAAACAGCCTCCTCCTACAACAATCCAACCTGCTTTCTCAAAATTACCATCAACAATGTGTTACAAATACTTCTGGATACTTTTCTATGTATTTACACATACACATTTATATAAAAATATATAACTTGGTTTTATTTCTTTTAACATAATTCTGATCAAAGCATAATGATTAAAGAAAACTTTGCTATTTTAAATTTACTGATATGTATTGTACATGGTTCTACATCACTACATAGAGATGTCTTATTAAGTTCTACATAGCATTTCATATTACAGAGGTATCATAATTAAAATATTCCTCTGTTAGTGGTTACTTATTGTTTCAATTTTTCCCTATGCAAATATTGGGACGAATATATTTGTACATATTTCTTCATGCTTATATGAGGATATTTCTTCTGTATCAAAAAAGAAAACATAAATATTACAAAAGGGTCCTCAAGAAAAAGCTGTAATAACTTCATTCCCACCAATAGTGTATGAGAATGTCCATTTCCATACAACCTTGCCAACGCTGGATATCAATAATTCATTTTAATTTTTGCCAATTTGAAGAATAATCAAAAATAACCTTTTTCTTGTTATATATAATTGTTGTTTCCTGTATCATTGATGAGAATGGGCATCTCTTTAGATTTCATTGGTCATTTATATTTCTTCTTTAAATTTTCTATTCATATATGTTCTTTTTTTTTCTCTTGGAATTTTTGCCCAATTTTAAAAAATCATTTGCAGGGACAATTTATTCATTTGTCCTTATATATTTTGCAAATATTCCCCAGATTTAACTTTGTTCATGGTGTTTAGTCATATGAAATTTTAATTTTTTTAAGCAATCAACCCTATTAATTTTTCCTTTATGGTTTCTAGACATTGTATATTGCTTAGGAAGTCTTTACCACAAGACCATAAAAGTTCTCTAATTTATAAATATATATTGATATATTTTTAAAGATTTAACTTTTAAAACAATCTAGAATTATTTGTGTATGTCTGTGCTGTAAGTTGAGAGCAATATTTATTTTTTTCTAAGTTCATAACCAGTTGCTTTATCAATTATGGAACTGATTAAGAATTACCCACTGATTTGAAAACCTACCCTTCCTATAAATTAAGTTCTCATATGTAATTGGTCTGTTTCCAAATCTTATTTCCTACTTATTCTTTTATATTCTGTTCACAATGCTACACTATTTCAGTCATATAACTTTATGTTGTGATATTCACTTGTTCTTCTTTTTTCAACTTTTCCTGATGTTTTTATACATCTCTTTTTTTAGATGAACTTAAGTATTTTCCCATCAATTTCCTTCCAGGCATCTTTTTGGATGCCTTTCCAATTTTCTTACAACTTCTGTATAAATTTTTAATGGAATTATATTGAATATAGAGACAAATATGGAAAAAATTGTATAGAAGGGTTGGAAAAACTCACCTGTAAAACCATCTAGGACTGGTGCCTTTTTAAAGTTGATCTTTGACTCCTTCCAGTGTCTTCTAAAGTTATTGGTCTATCCAGGTTTTTGATTTCCTCTTCAGTCAAACACAACAAATTGTATTTTCTAGAAATCCTTCCCTTTCATTCTAGATTTTCCATTTTTTAAAATATAAAACAGTAAACTTATTTTTAATATTGGTAATTTTGTCTTTTCACTTTTTTTCTTAATCATAGATGACAAACATTAGTTGACCAGTATCTAGGCAGCTGGCTAAGGTGTCCTCTGAATTGTGTTGTTTTGCTTCCCCAACTAGCTCCTTTTCAAAAGGGAGACTTATTTGTGTTCTATGTGAAATTGGCAGGGTATTCTGACTGCCACATTTCATTCTAGACAGGAAGAAATCAGGAAGGCTGGCAACCTCTCCCAAGTTGTTGCCAACATTTGGAGTAGATCCCATTAGTGTCTTTAGATACATGTTCTTTTTTCTTCTTTCTGTATCTGCAGTGGAGTTCCAGAGGAGTCCCCCCAGCTCTGCCCAGCTTCTCTAAGGCAGAGTAATTCTCAGAGAAGCCTTCATCTTCCTATAACAGGTCTTTCACCCTTCAGAGAGGGTTTTTCTGACTTTATCCAGGGCCAAACACTGCTAATCCCCGACACTCAGAATAAGTGGGAAGAGAGAGAGAGGAAGAAGGTGCCCAACTGGCCTAGCTATTTCAAGAATGCGTTGACTGTGAGCTTGGAAAAAAAAATCACTGAAATTCTTTCAACACTGTAAAATGTTCTCTTCCCCGTGTTTTAGCCTGAGGTTTTCTCTAACCTTGTTTCTTCATCAACCTGATTCCATTTTGTTTCTATTTATCTTCCTTGAAACTTTAATTTTCTGGGCATCTTTTCTCATTTTCCAGCACTGATATACTTTTATTCTAGAGAGGCAAACAAATAAAATCTTCCTGTCTTTTCCCTTAAGAGATTGGAAGTGAGAAAGAATGCATCCATGTGCACTCTTCCACCATTTTTAGCCCGTCTCTCTTTTAAATCTGTTTACACTGAACTAAGGAAGATAGTGCAAAGAAGTAAATAACTTGATGAACAAAATAGAGACTGAACTAGTCACCTTCGTTATGCTCTCACACCACTCTGTATTTTCTCTATTGTTTCAGTAGTTAAATCTGCATTACATTCATTTGAGTCACTATTTGTAAAAGCAAGCGTGGTGTCCCTCTTATGTGCTATTTGTATTCTTAGCGCACACGCATTGCCTGAATCACATAAACATTCCATAAATATTGGTTAAATGGGTACAGAAATACATTATTTTGCATACAAACTAAAAATGTGGAAATTCAGTAACAGGATCTCTGGAGGATTTGGTGCAGATTTACATAGGCAAGACTAACACTAGGACCGGATTGATTTCTCCTGGACTGCTCTTTCCACTGACTTTCTCAGGCTGTTTGCTTTCTTAACACCTTTCTTTTCAATCATCATTTAGACAAAGACAAGTGAAAAGCAGTCTGACTTCAGTTGGCAATGGCAGAAGTTGTCATCCTGCGTAACAAGTGACATAAACAACACTTCTTACATTAACACTTCAGGACATCAGCCTGAATAGCTTCACCCCTTCTTCCTTTACTATTGTGTCCTTTATTAGAGTAATACACCAAACTCATATCACCTCTCTGATTATGTTGCAAACTTTATTAGCATTTCTGGCCTTTAGTGACTTTGCAAAGGAAGCAGTGTTGGGCAGACTCTGTGTGTGGGTGTGTGGATTGGTTGAGTAGGTTGTGTATATAGGGCTTATTTATTTGTTTCATAATTTAGCATCAGAGTTAGGGGGAACTATGAATTAGCAAGCCATTGGTTTCTGAGAATAAGATTGTTTCTTTCCAGAGAAGGGTAAAATGGTCCTTTTCTATTTTGTTCCAGATACATAATAACCATGGGTCTTTGAACCTAATAACTAAATTGTGGTGATCACAGAAGACCTTTCTAAAATACACTTTGATATTAATCCATTTGCTCACCAACATCTCACCATAGGTAAATACATGTTATTTTTCTTGCCAGTGATTATGCTGTTTACATGCCTAATGTGGATAACAGGCTAGACTTAACAAAAATATTTCTGTTTGCTTTTGTCGTAATTTGTGTCTTCTTACTTTCTTATAATGTAAACCATAGACTTAAATTTGTGAGTTAGAAGTTCATGCTTACATGTTTTTCTACAGATTAATATGAAGGTGATTATTATCACAGAATGATAATTAATGGATTCTTACTATATCACATGATATAGATAAGGCCCTCCTGAGAGTTTCATGAAAAGGCATATTATCTTATGAATAAAATTTTAACTGAGATATACAGTAATTTCCTCTTACTGTTCTAAGAAATCTGCAGTGTTTTTAGGTTGCAGGTTCTGATCAAGTTGAATGTATCTACCTCATCTTAAGTAAATAGATGCCAATAAAATTTTTAAATTATTTTAAGAATTGGCTTTCACCAGTCTCTATTTAGAGAGTTGTATGTGAAGAATCAAACTTTTTTTTTAAAATAGGGTATGTAATTCTAGTTTAACCAGGAAATACTTCTGCAGAAAACAGGATAACCTATTGCAATACCTCAGGACAGGCTCATCAGAGCCTTAGAATATTATGAAATCATAGGATGTCTACAATTGGAAATAACCTTAAAGTCTTTTAGTCCCATTTTGTATCTATGTCTGTTGTGGATTTACCCTATGACCCTTGGACATAAGAAAAAATGGTACTTCTTAATTTTTCCAAGTCAAATCTTGCTAGGCCCTCAACCCGTAGGGTTGCTGAAAATCTATTCTTTATTGTTTTGGAGTATGGCCCCTTCCTTGATTCAGGGTCACACACAAACTGGAGACCATTGGGAGAGGTCTTCTGGACTTCTATCTGGTCTTCCGTCAAGGTTTCTGTGATGGTTAGTATGTCAGCCTTACTAAGCTGTGGTTCCCAGTTGTTTGGTCAAGCACCAGATAGATGTTGCTGTGAAAGTAATTTTTTGATGTGATTAATACATAAACTAATAGATTTGATTAAGCAGATTACTGTCCACAATGTGAGTGGGCCTCATCAAATTAGTTGAAGGCCATAAAAGTGAAAAAACAAGGTTTCCCACAGAAGCAGCAATCTGCCTGAAGACTGCAGCATAGAAATCCTACCTGAGTTTCCAATTTGACAATTTCTGACTCAAGACTAGAGTATCAACTCTTCCCTGAAATCCCAGGCTGCTAGTCTGCTCTACAAATTTCAAACTTACCAGCCTCTATAATATGAGCACATATGCACATATATGTATTCTGTTTCTCTGGAGGCCCTGGTTAATACTGATTAATAAATCCTTGAAATGTAGCTACCCATGTGTTGCATTTGAAGTTATACCATTCTGTTTCTCTTGGCATCCTCTCCCTCTGCACTGTTCTCAACCACTGTCATGCTTGCTTTGATCCTCAAAGCACAGCCCTTAATGTTCAGTCCCAGGAAGCCACACGCTGACAAGTTAGAGGTCGTGCTACAACCTGGGCCATATGGTGGTAGAATACTGGTCTGTGCCCCATTGGGGTCTCACTACACTCCTCTACTTTCTAAGCATCTGGGAATCCAGCTCTGCCCCAGAGTTAAGTCATCCTCCAAACTACTGCCTTCACGTCCAAGTATTAGAACCTGTCCTTTGCTACCCACCCCAGTTCTCACACGTTTGGCAAATCCAACTACTTCCCACCTGAGATCTGAATGGCGATATATTTGAGAAGGCTTCTAAAGCCCAGAAAAGCTATTTATTTGTCCTTGGACAAGAAACTCAGAACACAAAAGTTTGGTATTAAGTACTAGGAAACTACCTTTTAATTCCTTTGATGATTCTACATCAGTGAGAATAGACACGAACTAATGTCTCATTAAACTATCTTGCTTTGTGTGTTAGAAGCCAAGACCCAGAGGAGTTAAGTGGCTTCCTCAAATTTCCCAGAACACTCATAAAAAGAATAAGATGCTATCTGATGCCATATTTCTCCCCCTCTCACTGTCACCTTGTATCTGGCTGTAAGCTGCTGCATATTTTTGCACAAATTCATGAAGGTACCTATACTGAAATAGCTTTGTTCCTTTCAGTATGAAATGGCAGGTTGGAATCTGATGCTTAAATGGATCGTGGTCTCTGTGGCTACTGGTGGCCACAGCTTCCTGCAGATAACCCAGCCACAGGCTTTGGAGAGAAGAGGGTTCCTTCTGAAATGTGTAACATAGTCCGAGCTTGAAATCCAGTGGGCATAATCTGGCATTAGCGGTTAGAAAGTCCTACAAAGTGTAACTCCTTTTTTCTCCCCTCTTGATGAGTAATCTTTCTGTAATTTCTTTTTTAGGTTTATCGGCTCAGTGGAGGGGCAAGGCAAAATGGGAGTCTTCCCTATCGATCTCATGGGCTCATTATGTAAGCTTATTTCTTCTGCTGATATAGGAGCAAAAAAGGCTGACTTGTGACTTTTTTCTATTGCACTCAGTTGTCCAAACATACTCAGACATTCAACAGTACAGAAGTAGCCAGCCATTTGGTCTTTCAGCCAAGAAGGCTGAGGCCGGGGATTGTTTGAGAAAATATCTGCTTTTGATCAAAATAAAATTTGAACTGTAAACCAATATAGTTCATTGCCTATAATAAGCCTTGTCCCTTAGGGTCATAATAAAACTGTCAGCTTCATGTGTCACTAGCTCTCCATCCTCTCTCTCTTTCTCTCTTGCTCTCATTATTTACCTACTTTTATAGATAATGGTTTCTACATTCTAATTGTTTTCTTTACAGATCTGCTTTCTATGAAGGTTATTATACTGTGTCATTGAAATAAATAAATATGTATGTATATATGTATATATATAATTTTAAGAGAGAACCATGTGTGTGTAGACAGGAAGCTGGAGGACCTAGAATTGTTTAAAATCAGAATATCTCCCCCTGGCCTGTTACCATAAAATACATCTGACAGATGTGGAGAACTCAAGATTGCTCCAAAACCTATTTCTGCCAGATTAGCACCTGTGACCACTGCCTTGGAGCCACATATTACAATTACTATAAGAAGCAGCTTGTGCAGACTCTATAATCAGGATGCCAAAGTTCAAATCCCAGCCCTACTGCTTGCAACGTGTAACAAAACTTGTGTAAATTACTTATTTTCTCTGTGCCTCAGTTTCCTCACCTGCAACTTAGAGATTTAAAAGAAAGAACCTGTATCACAGTGCTATTGCAAGGCTTTGTTGAATTAGTACATGCAAAGCCCTCAGAATAGTACTTGGCACATTGTAAGCGCTGAATTAGGATCCGATTTGTTGACCAGGTTTTAGAGAGACTTTTGTTCTGTTTCACTGAAGACGAGAACAGAGTTTATAAGAAAACAAGTTATGTGTTTTATATTTGGCTCTTTTGTAGCCACTGGTCTACAACACAGTGATATTTGATCTGTTTTCTGTATAAAAACTCTATACCTATTCTGGAAAATAATCTTTCATTCTAGGCTGGTGTACTTGAGCAAATGATGTTTGAGATCACAGCTAGGAAATTATTCAGATCATTGAGATCCTCACCCATTTATTTATGGTTTGGAAAGAAAAATGAGAGGAGGTAAGAGCAATGAACTTGGGCTAATAAGGGTGATGTTTAAATTCTAGACTTTATTTGACTGAGCAAGAAAACCAAAAAACAAAAAACAAAAAACCCTCTGAGATTTGTTTCCTCATCTGAAAATTGAAGGTGTCCCTGCAAAGAAGCTATTTTGGGATTAATTCTGTTGGAACATTAATTCATAACATACATAATTTTGAGTTCTAGACATAGGAAGAATTAAGTATAAAAACAACTATTAGAATATCAGCACAAAGCATAGATGGATATCTGATATTGGGGTGAAAAGGATCTTCCTAAGATATCTCAAGAAAGGAGTTGAGTTGACTTTTAAAGTTTTGAAAATAACTTCTGTAAATCAAAAACTTAAGAAAATGTAAAGACAAATAGCACAATAGTATCTTAACAGTATAATAGGAACATAGATGCAAAAGTCCTTAACAAAATATTAGCAAAGTACATACAACAATACATCAAAAAGAACATTTACCATGATCAGGTGGGATTTGTTCTAGGGATGCAAGGATCGTTCAATACTTGCATATCAATCAACATCATACACCACGTCAATAAAATGAAGGATAGGGGCACCTGAGTGGCTTGGTTGGTTGAGCATCTGACTTCGGCTCAGGTCATGATCTCATAGTCTGAGTTCGAGCCCCACGTCGGGCTTTGTGCTGACAACCCAAAGCCTGGAGCCTGTTTCAGATTCTGTGTCTCCCTCTCTCTCTGCCCCTCCCCGACTCATGCTCTGTCTCTTTCTGTCTCAAAAATAAATAAATGCTAAAAAAATAAAATAAAAAATAAAATGAAGGATAAAAATTATATGGTTATTTCAATAGAGGCAGAAAAAGCATTATGACAAGATTCTTTTTTTTTTCAATATATGAAGTTTATTGTCAAATTGGTTTCCATACAACACCCAGTGCTCATCCCAAAAGGTGCCCTCCTCAATACCCATCACCCACCCCCCATCAACACTCAGTTTGTTCTCAGTTTTTAACAGTCTCTTATGCTTTGGCTCTCTCCCTCTCTAACTTCTTTTTTTTTCCTTTCCCTCCCCCATGGGTTTCTGTTAAGTTTCTCAGGATCCACATAAGAGTGAAAACATATGGTATCTGTCGTTCTCTGTATGGCTTATTTCACTTAGCATCACACTCTCCAGTTCCATCCATGTTGCTACAAAGGGCCATATTTCATTCTTTCTCATTGCCACGTAGTACTCCATTGTGTATATAAACTACAATTTTTTTATCCATTCATAAGTTGATGGACATTTTGGCTCTTTCCACAATTTGGCTATTGTTGAGAGTGATGCTATAAACATTGGGGTACAAGTGCCCCTATGCATCAGTACTCCTGTATCCCTTGGGTAAATTCCTAGCAGTGCTATTGCTGGGTCATAGGGTAGGTCTATTTTTAATTTTCTGAGGAACCTCCACACTGCTTTCCAGAGCGGCTGCACCAATTTGCATTCCCACCAATAGTGCAACAGGGTTCCCGTTTCTCCACATCCTCTCCAGCATCTATAGTCTCCGGATTTGTTCATTTTGGCCACTCTGACTGGCGTGAGGTGATATCTGAGTGTGTTTTTGATTTGTATTTCCCTGATGAGGAGCGACATTGAGCATCTTTTCATGTGCCTGCTGGCCATCTGGATGTCTTCTTTAGAGAAGTGGCATTATGACAAGATTCAACACGCATTTATAATAAAAACTCTACAAAGCGGGGTTTAGGAGAACATACTTCAACATAACAAAGGCCATATATGAAAAACCCACAGCTAACATCATACTCAATGGTGAAATGCAATGTGCCATTTGAGACAACATGGATACACCTAGAGGGTACCAGGCTAAGTGAAATAGGTCAGACCGAGACAAATATTCTGTGGTTCTATGCATCAGTGGAATAAAAAAAACATAAAAAACGTAAGTTTTATTCATAAGTGGATTAAAAAAAAATGAATAAGCAAACAAAAAGCAGAACCAGACCTATAAATACAGAGAACAAACTACTGGTAACTAGATGATGGGGGGTTGGGAAAAATGGGCGAAGGGGAGAGTGAGATACAGATTTTCCATTATGGAATGAATAAATCATGGGAATAAAAGGCACGGCATAAAGTATAGAGTCAGTGATATTATATTACTGATATAATGGGACAGATGTAGCTACATTGTGGTGAACATAATATAAGGTATAAACTTTTCAAGTCACTAAGTTGTATGGCTGAAACTAATGTAACATTGTGTGTCAAATATACTCAAATAAAAAACTAATAAAGATGGTAAGTATTTAAACATATTCACATGGATATATGAATGTATTAACTTTGGGGATGTGTGCACGTGTGTGTGTGTGTGCGCTCATGGGCATGTGCAAATAAAGCTTCTCTCTGGAGAAGAGAGAAGGAGAAGAGTGGGAAGGAATTCATGGGGACATCAACTCTACTGTTAATTTTTATTTCTTAGACTGTATACAGCATAAAGTGGTGATTGAGACATTGTTGATTTAATTTTCTACATCTTTGTTTTCCCTTATATGTGTTAAATTTTTTTTAAGTTTATTTATTTTGAGAGCAAGAGAGAGAGAGAGAGAGGGGGTACAAGCAGGGGAGGGGCAGAGAGAGAGGATCCCAAGCAGGCTCTGCACTGTCAGCACAGAGCCTGCTGTGGGGCTCGATCCCACAAATTGTGAGATCATGACTTGAGCTGAAATCGAGTCAGAGGCTTAACAGACTGAGCCACCCAGGTACCCCTTAATTTTCTTAAAAAAGTTTAAGAAAATTAAGAAATTTTCTTAAGAAAATTAAGAAAAATTTTCTTAAGAAAATTAAGAAATTTTCTTAAATTTCTTAAGAAAATTAAGCACTTTTCTTAACAAAATTAAGCACTTTTCTTAACAAAATTAAGAAATTTTCTTAAACTGTTCTGTCTCCAATGTTTTTTTAAACATGCAAGCACGTGTTTTTTAACAAAAGAAAAAATAAAGCTGACCAATATTTATAGGGAAACATATTAAAATTTGTTTTTGTTAAAAGAAATATACATTTAGATAACATAATTTTTATAGCAAATTGGAAAACATTAAAACACTACAGTAATCCCTGGCTAAAGTAGAAAAATTAGACATTCGTACAGTGCTAGAAATAAAAATTATTTGAGACTTTCTGGAGAGCAACTCGGTGCACAGACCAAGGCAAAGTAATTCAATTTCCAGCTATTTATTCTGTAGAAATAACCACAGAGAAATCCAAAGTTGTGTGTTTTTTTTTTAATTAAAGGATGTTCATTGCAATTATGTTTTACAGGAAAATTGGAAATTTCCGTGCCTAACAATAGGAATCTAGTTAAATACATGATGACTTCTTCGTAAGACAGAATTTTTTTGTAGGAAGGAAAAAATCATGTTTTAAGCAGTAAGGAAAGCACGTGTGACACGGCATTAAACGTAAGGAAGCAGGATAAAGACTGCGGACAGCACCACCCCTCTCCCATGAACAGCAAAGCGATCTGTGTAGGAGGGCTTCTCAGTTTGCCTTGTGTGTCACCTTCCTTCTGAGAGGTAAGCAAGTCTGAGCAGGCCTAAGGAACTGGCGGCTGGCCTTCTGGGCTGCTTTCAATTCGCTTGTGGGAACGAAGGAACCTCCTAGAAAATAACTCATTCTAGGTGTAAAGGGAAAACAAAGTTGGCTAGGCGAAGACGCCCAGGATGAGTGTGTGCCCCCGCACCCGCCCTGGTTCGGTCTCCAGGGACTTGGAGCTGGTGGGGGAAAGCAGAGGACTTTATGCAAAAAGAGAAGAGCTACTTAAAGGAAAGCCTTGCAAAATGCTCTTGCCTATATCAGCCAGCAGCCCTGTTTTAGCATGTACATGGCAGGATGTAAGACACGATGTGAAGGAAAAAAAAAAAAAAAGGTTAGAGTGGGAGAGAACCAAAGCATAAGAGACTCTTAAAAACTGAGAACAAACTGAGGGTTGACGGGGGTGGGAGGGAGGGGAGGAGAGGTGATGGGCATTGAAGAGGGCATCTTTTGGGATGAGCACTGGGTGTTGTATGGAAACCAATTTGACAATAAATTTCATATATTAAAAAAAAAAAAAGACACGATGTGAAGGGAGGCTTTCTTTCCTGCTTGTCTGGGGCTTGGAGCTTTGAAGGCTTCAGCGTGTTAGGGCAGTTCTCAGCAGTAAAAAGCAATGGACCCTGCAGAAACAGCCCTGGGGTCTAGGGGCAACCACCTGGGCTGGCATCTGGGCACCTGTAGGGACACCCTCTGGAAACCATACCAACACATTGGGAGCAGGGCAAGATTTTCCAGGGGTTCTGTGGTCTGGTGCTTTCCCAAGGCAGCAAAACAGAGGTGACTTTGTTGAAGCGGTCCTATGTTTAACTTCACACTGGGGTGGCTTGAGGAATCATACATACACAGAAAAAACGACCAAAGAAAATGAAATGTCTGTTATGAGAAGTGCTTTCAATTTTCCTTTTTTGTGTTTGGGTTGTGGTAGTGTTGGTATAAGGTTAAATATTTCTGTCACTAAGATTTAGATAGGACTGAGCATGCCTGAAGAACATTATGGTGAATGTTCTATGAATGTGGTGACACCCCCAGGGTTCTAGCTCAGTGAAAGCATTGGAATTCCTCTAAGAAACTTTACTTCAGAGAAATAGCATATTTCATTTTTCTCTCCTAAAGTTATGAGGAAAATATTGAATATGATATGTCCATTCCCTTTTAGGTCAAATATTCTATACGATTTTATTATGTGGTGAAAAGACTTGTAGATGCATGTGGGATGCCTGGGTGGCTCAGTCAGCTAAGCATCTGACTTGGGCTCAGGTCATGATCTCATGGTTCATGGGTTCAAGTCCCCTGTTGGGCTATGTGGTGACAGCTCAGAGCCCGGAGCCTGCTTCGGATTCTGTGTCTCCCTCTCTCTCTGCCCCTCCCTGGCTTGTACTCTGTCTCTCTCTCTCTCTCAAAAATAAATAAAAAACATTAAAAAATAGAAAAAAAAAAGACTTGTAGGTGCATGATTAAATATCTGACTCATCTAGGAGTATGAATGTATCATATGAACTATTTTATTTCTATTGTAATGTTGTACTTTGCTCACAAAATTTCATTTATGTCCTGGTGGAATTCACAAAAACAGTCGTAGAGACCATTGGCTTAAATTCAGCAAGAGATCCAGCAGCTACAAATGTCTATAGCTAAAAGAATTCACTTAAATTGTGTTTTTGTTTGTGCTGGTCTTTTCGATCCTTTGTATATATGATAGAGGTTCTGTCTTTAGCTGTTAGCGCATTAAACTGTTTTCTATTTCTCAATTAAGCTATAATATGAAACTAACGCTTTTGCATAGATCAGTAACCAAGTCTGACTCAACAAGCAGCTTCATGTGACGACATCTAATAAATGTATAAAGGTCCCACGGGAAGGAGAAGACTGACCTTATCATAAGTTAGGAAATTTAAAAAAGGCAATTTGAAAGGGATACTAATACCATATATTTGAAAGCCGTCAAAGGAATACATTCAGGCTATATAAAGTACTCACAGTCTTTGTCCAGGGGAGTACCACATGAAGAATCTTTACGAAGTGAGGTTTTTAAGTTTTAGAATAGCTATTGATTACAGAGGGACTTGGCCTTTTCACTTCATTAAGCTTATTCTGGCAGTATTCTTAATATTGATTAATATGATAATTGTGCTTGTTTTGGTAAATAGCCTGTATCATATTTCAGTAATATTTTAAATTCCTATTTTACATTTAGCATTAGGAGGTTCTTTATCAAAATATTTTTAGCATCTATGATACATTCATGGCTTTCTCCCTTAATTTATTGATGTAGTGATTATATTGAAAGATTCCCTGGGTTTGAATCATTCACACATTCCTAGAACAAACTACTTGGTTATGTAGCATTCTTTTGACGCACCGCTATACCATTTATTAATAATTTATTTAGAAAATCTGCGTCTGTAGATATTCCTCAACTTATGATGGAGTTACATTCCAATAAACCCATCGCAAGCTGAAAACGTACTTAGTCGAAATGCATTTAATGCCCTTGACCTACTGAACATCATGGCTTAGCCTAGCCCACCTGAAACGTGCTCAGAGAGCTTCCATGAGCCCACAGTTGGGCAAGATCATCTAACACAAAGCCTATTTTATAATAAAGTGTTGAGTATCTTATGTAATTTATTGAGTTCAGTACTAAAAGTGAAAAAAAGAGTGTTTCTAATCATATCAGTTGTTTATCTCATGATTGCACGGCTGAATGGCAGCGACAGCTCCTTGCCACGGCCAAGAGAGCATGGTCCTTCACATCACTAGCCTGGGAAAAGATTAGAATTCAAAACCCCAGGTATGGTTTCTGCTGAATGCATATTGCTTTCGCACCATCCTAAAGTAAAAAAATTGTAAGTCCAACCATACTAAGTCAAGGACCGCTGATATATCTGTTAGTAAATTGGGCATATACGATTTTCGTTCTAGCTGCTTTATGCTCTGTAATGGGTGCTGGTTTAAGTTTAAATCAGTTTCATAAAGAAACGGAGGAGCTTTGTTTTTTTCCCTATGAGTTGGCATAGTTAAAATTAGTATTTATGAATACTAATACTAGAATAAGTATTCTAGTATGAAATAAGTGTATGAAATAATATTAATACTAAGATAAGTATTAGCATAAAATAAGATTCATCTTATCTATTTTTTAAATGTTACTATCAGTTGAAAATCACTATGGACTCAGTGCATTCTCAAATGGTTAAGTTTGATCATCTTTCCAAATGCTTGTAGAGGTTTTCATTTATTTACTTATTTGTGTGCTTTTTTATTTGTTTTTATTTTAGAGAGAGAGAGCATGCGCGAGCGAGCAGGGGGCGGGGAAAAGGGCAGAGGGAGAGAAAGAGATTCTTAAGAAGGCTCCACACCCAGCACATGTGTTCATGTGTTTACACAGGTTTTGATATTATGAGTCCTCAGTTTTGTTTCTTTTTAGATCGTTTTTTTCCTTTGGTTTTGATTTCCTCTTTGATTTAGGATTTTAAAAAAATAGCATATTTTCATTTCCAAGGAGTTAATTTTTTCAAGGATTATTTATTTTTTTTATCTCTAACTTTGTTGAATTATTATCAGAAAATGAAGTCTGTAAAATCTCTACTTTTTAAAATTTATGGTTTTCTTTGTAGCCAAGAACATGATTAATTTTTATTCATGGAGCTAAGCAGAAAATATATGTTCTCTGATGTAAGACATAGTTTTTTATAGCTTGTTGATTGTATTATTAAAATAATCTATGTCCTTACTTATTATTTGTCTACTTGAGCTATCAAGTTCTGGAAAAGGTATATTAAATTCTTCCACTATATTTCTTTTAAGATCTAGCTGTACTTATAGAGCCTTTTTATGTATTTGATGGCTCTGTTGTTCTGTGCATAAAATGTAGTGCATAAATTATGGGAGCACACTTTCCTAAGTCTAGGTGAATGGTATGTGTCACCATTAAATGATGTCTCAGTTCTGTTTAATATTCTTGACCAAGTTTCTTATTGGTATTTTCACACCTGCATTCTGTTTGTATTTACCTGGCAAGTATTTGTCAATATCTCATTTTCGACATATCTTTGCAAACTTGTTGCAAGTGAGTTTCATTTTTTTTTAATTTTTTTTAACGTTTTTATTTGTTTTTGAGACAGAGAGAGACAGAGCATGAACGGGGGAGGGTCAGAGAGAGAGAGGGAGACACAGAATCTGAAACAGGCTCCAGGCTCTGAGCTGTCAGCACAGAGCCCGACGTGGGGCTCGAACTCACGGACCGCGAGATCATGACCTGAGCCGAAGTTGGATGCTTAACCGACTGAGCCACCCAGGCGCCCCAAGTGAGTTTCATTTTAAAATTATTTTTTTAATATGGCCATGATAAGAAATTTAGTGAGAATTGATATTCTTCATTTTATTCCGCCATCATGTCATATACTTTCTTTATATTTTACTATCTTATTACTGTTTTCTCTTTATTATCTATTCTGCCTATGCAGAATTTTTCTTCATTGCTTTTTCAAACTTGGTAATTTAGAATTTTGTCTCTCTTTTAAATTATGCTGGTAATTAAAGCTATAGTTAAGTCCATACTTATCTATTATAATATCATAATATATGAACAACTGTATCGAATCCTACCTACTTTCTGTGTTCATTTCTCTCCTCCCCACATCTGAGAACAAGATGTTTTTACTTCCTCGATCTCCCACATGCCCTGTCCTCTCTGTTTTGTAATTTTTTTATTCTTAAATTTTAGGAATTTCAATATGATATTCAAACTCTTCTAGGCAGTAAGTGGGGACATTCACAGAGCTCACCTCATTTATTTCCTTTTTCTCAGTGATTCCTATTATGATGTATATGTCGTCAGGTGTTGTAGTTACTCAATGTGGGAGGGTAAATCCAATTCCTCTAATTCCAGCATGGCTAGAAGTGAAAGTTGTGTCTTTTTTTTTTTTTTTTTTTAAGTAATCTTCCCTAAAGTTTGGTAAACCCTGTTCATTCATACACTCATGTTTCTTGCTACTCAGGGAAATTTCATCTTATTATTTAAATTGTTACTCCCAATTTGCCTTCTTCTGAGTTCCAGGAGGAGTCCCACATGTTGAACTCATCCCTTGTTGGGTTTCCTGGATCTGTCTCCTCTTTTCTTTTCCCTCATTAATTCCTCCTCTTTGTATTTTGCTCTGTGTTCTGACACATTTTCCCAGTAGATTTTCCGCACTACTAATTTGCTTCTCAACAGTAAATGTATCCTACGGTGAGTTGTTTGCCTGATTGCGGTGTTGGGTTTCCTCAGCACCTATGCAGGTCAGGCTGTAGGATCTAAGGAGCAGTGAAAAACCATCAAATGGTGTGAGGCAGAACAGAATCTTTTCTGTTATAGGAAAGTAGCAAACAACTCCTTTCCAGACAAGGAAGAATAAAGAGAAACTTTGGATGGCTGTCATTTTAGACGCACTAACTTCCTTCTGAAATCCCATGGTGTACATTCTTGTGGGAAAAGAAAGGCTTTCAATTTTGTACTCTGGATGAGGACAGAAAACATTAAAAGATTCTGAGTTAAGAACAAGTAGTGTGGTGTGGTGATTCCATATTCCGTAGTGAGCCCAAAGCCAGCCCAGTAATAAGGATAGCAAGGGATGAGAGGGTTAAGGAAGGTTTTATTTCAGAGAAAGTCATCAGGGGAAGACTCCCAATTTGAGTGACAGTATTTATTCACAATAGCCAAACGGTGGAAACAACCCAAATGCCCATCATTAGATGAATAGATACACAAAATGTGGTATATACGCCAATGGAATGTTATTCAGCCTTTAAAACAAAGGAACTCTTGACGCATGCTACAACCAACAACGTTGAAAACATTATGCTAAGTGAAAAGGCCAGATCCAAAGGACACGTATTGTCTGATTCCACTTACCTGAGGTACCTCAAGTAGTCAACTTAATCGAGACAAAAAGTAGAATAGTGGTTGCCAGGGCTAGGGGGAGGAAGAATGGAGAATTATTGTTTCATGGGTACAATTGCAGTTTAAGGATGATGAAAAATTTTGGAGATTGATGATGGGGATAGTTGCACCACGGTATGAATGCACTTAAAACCCCTGACTGCACACCTAAAAATGTTAAAATGATCAATTTTATTGTGTATATTTTACCACCATGCATACATATGTATGTGTATATTATATATGTATACACAATACATACATACTTATATATTATATATTATATAATTTCCAGGGAGTATATGGGAAGTCTCTGTATCTTCTGCTCAATTTTGCTTGGAACGTAAAACTGCTCTAAAAAATAAAGTCCATTTTTTTAGAAAACAAAATTTATCTACATTTTAGGTTGCGGCGGCAAACAGTATGCAGATGAGGACCACAAAGACAGAACTATGTGTAGAAAAGAGCCTGGGCATTCTAAAACAATTAACTGGAGAAAAGAGCAAAGAGAAGTAATTATACACTTATATAGTCATTCAAGGCTTTTTGACATTGTTTCAAGGAGCTCGTGTCCTATCCCTGGTATGAATAGGAATTAGAGTAGGATTAGAACATATTTTCCTATTTGTCTGCAGAGTTCACTCTAAGTACGTCTCATTCTTCAAAATTAGCTTTATTGAGGCAATTGACATCCAAAACAACTGCGCATATTTAAGGTATTCAACTTGATACGTTTAGACGTCCACGTACACCACAAGTAGGGTCAATAAACATATCCATCACCTGCAAAATTCCCTCCACCTCTCCACCCTCATGTGTGGGTGAGTTAAGAATACTTAGCAAATGTTTAAGTGCACAATACAGTATTGTTAACTAAAGACATTATGTTGCACTGCAGATCTCTAGAACCTATTCATCTTGCATATCTGAAACTTTAGAACCGTTGAATAGCAACTCCTATTTCCCTTCTCCCTCAGGTCCTCACCATATTACTCTGCTTCTGTAAGTTTGACTGTTTAGATTCCTCACATAAGTGGAATCATGCAATATTTATCCTTCTATCCTTGGCTTATTTTACTTAGCATGATGTTAGGATGGCTGTTATTAAAAACAAACAAACAAACAAACAAACAAAAAAACAGACAACAAGTATCGGCGAGGATGTGGAGAAATTGCGACCCTCTTACACTGTTGGGAATGTAAAATAGTGCAGCAGCTATGGGACGCCTGGGCAGCTCAGTTGGTTAAGCGTCCGACTCTAGATTTCGGCTCTGGTCATGATCTCACAGTTCGTGAGTTTGAGCCCCACATAGGGGCTTAGGATTCTCTTTCTCCTCCCGCCCCTTCCCCAGATCTTTCTCTCTCTTTCTCAAAGTAAATAAAATAAAAATTTAAGAAAAAATAGTGCAGTAGCTATGGAAACAGTAGGGAGATTCCTCAAAAATAACTTCAATAAGTTTATGCCCTCAGGTGGGTAATGGCATAAGGGTTTAAATAATTGGGTTTTATAGGGGTGGTCTAGCACCTCCTCTCAGAACACAGGGATTTTGGAAATCACTGTTTTATTGTTGGTCTTTGTTACTTCAGCCAACACTAAGACTGTTAAAAATAAAGCTGTTAACACCAATTCTCTCCATATGAAGTAGAATATTTTAGTTTATATTGTTTTAAAAATGTTTGGCCAGGTAATATATTTGAAATCATGCTATTGACATTTCCTGCCTCCCTTCTCTCCCCGTCGTTTTTATGGCTAGTAAATGTCTGAAACTTTAGAAAAGTAACAGGAGAATGCCAATTATCTCATTGCAAAAGAACAAAAACAAAAACAAAACCTCTTTCTGTCCAGCTTGACAAATCTTTCAAGAGCTCTCTCTACTATATAAGTAAGAACAAATGCTGTATTAGTAAATACAAACACAAAGCATAATTAAATCTCACTTAACTGGAACATTCTGAATGAACCACTCTGCTAAATTGAATTTTCAGGTTAGACAGCAAGCCCTTTCCCTTTCAGTGTTTGTCATTAAATATCTTCCTTACATTCCTTAGCTGCTTCACATTCCTTTTGGAATCAGTGTATGAATGAAATCAAATTAAAATATATGTCATTCTTCCACCTTAATGTGGGTTATAGGAAACATGATATTAGATAACTATACAAAATATCAGATAATCCTTAGACCTCCGACCTTCCTCCTCTGACTTTATTACATACCTTTGGGCCTGGGGATACCTATACTGCATAGAAGCATAAAGCAGCAGGACAAGGGAGGCATCTTACTTGAGCAGCTAGGAATAAAGTCAAACACTTAGTCTCAAACCAGGTGCTGCTTCGTATGTGAAAATGTGGAAAACCCAATTTGGAACAGACTAGGTTCCACTCTTTTGGGGGACACCTGGATGAAGAAACTATGAGAAGAATGATAATTTCTGGTACCCCTATAGTCTTCTTTTTACCCTACTTCATGTAAGTAGCCAGGCATTTTAATCCCTCAATCAGAGGTTTCGGCAGAAGATGGCTGAAGTCAACCATATTTTGGTAATACTCACTGAAGAGATTTTGCAGTGTGACTGCAGGGGAGAAGGAGAGGGATTTTGAGGGACTGACAAGAAGGGCAGCAAATTCTACAGACTGTGAAGGAGAAAGGGGCCCGTGAGTTTGTGGCAGTTTCTCAGGAGAGGTGAAAGTCTGAAGAAGGTGTGGCTACATGACGTGTCTAGGGAAGAAGGATACCAGTCATGGGTTTGTAGCTTAGGCAAGATGCTGCTACTTCCTTCATGATAAAAGTAGAACTTTCTGACAGAATGGAACTATATGTACAAAGGTAATGAATGTCTTGAACAAAAACCAATATAATCTGAGGACTGGAAGGGCTTCCAAATGCTTTGGTGTCACCTTAGACTCTGACACCTGTGGCCAGCTTAGGGTCTGAATGTGTGTAGTCAGGAAGAAAGACACTGAAGTGACTAAGCCTCATAAGATAAATGCTTACAGTCAGAAGTAAGTATATTTAGAGAACCATATTTGGATGCATGTTGAGTATGTGGACTAAGATTCCTTTGATCACTGTCTCAACATTCAGTGAGCTCAGGATTAATGGTTGCTTTTGTTCACCACTGAATCACCTAGCCCTGTGCTTGGCACCTGGAAAATGCATAGTAAAGTAGAAATACACAAAATCTCCATTAAAATATGCCATTATGTGGCGTTGACTAAGAGATGTATTAATTTTCTTGATTTAATTTTCTTATCTCTAAAGTATTGAAAAGAATTTCTACCTCAAAAGGTTGTCATGGGGATTAAATAAAAACAAAACCAAAAACAAATGGCTATTAGGCTGACCAGGGGAGTTCCTTCCAGTTTCTCTATACTTTTTTTTTTTTTTTTGAGGCTTTGAAGTGCTTGCCTTGTCCATGGCCTTCTTTGAGGGTTTCACAGGTAATTGTAATAAAAGTCTCACAAATTTCTGAGAGCTGTGTTTGCCTTTCTCTGGGTTTTCCCTGGAAGTCATGATTACTGCAGGCAAAGCTGTGAGGTGGGTGCTGATGTCAAAGGTGGTCGTCTACAGGTGTGAATGACTAGATGGCTAATTAGGAGTCTATCAGGTGCCTGGAAATAGATCTTCCCCCCAGAGCTGGGGTGCCTTTTACTGGATGGTGACTAAATCAATTGAATTCTCTGTCTTAGGGTTTAATTATGAAGTATTGGAGTCCACTATTAGTAATGGAGGCAGAAATTTATACATTCATTTATTCAACAAACACTTCTTGAGCTTCTATTATTTTCCAAATATTTTTCTAGATGATGAGAATATAGCCAGTGAACAAAACGATCCAATTCCCTGCTAACATTCACATTCTGGTGGGAGGGACAAATACATTATTGTATTTAATTGATTTGAAGATATGCATTTTTTCCCCACAGTTTTAGATTTCTGAAAACGGAATACATCTGACAGTCACTGACACCTTATAGATACAGTTAGATAGACTGCCATCACAGAGTTGTTTTCCTCCATGATCTTAGTTATATCTGTTTATTACTATAAGCATGATTGAATTGTGTGCACTGATGGAACTGTCTAAGAGGAGTTTAGACACTGCTTAAAATGTCTTCAAAAGATGGTATTCTTATATGGCTGAAAAAGAAGTTATTGTGTAGACAACCAGGCTCAGAAATAGAGAAATGAGATGTAAATTTGATATTGGGGGAGCAAGTAAGATCGTTTAAAGAATGACCACAATTCCATATTTCTTGTTCTACGGGTTTGAAAAAAGGAAGGCACCCACAAGTAGATGAAGCTATGTTACATTTTATTAGTGAGATACTGTGTGGAAAGTCACTGACATTGAGTATGAGTTGAAGACTATATCAGAATATTAAATTCTGAATATAAAGATGTCTTAGATATAATTTAACTGATTTATTTTGCTTATAGTTTTCTTTTTGTGTGCGAAGGATATATGATTTAAAAAAAAAAATAAGCCTAAATAAGTCTGAAAGGGTTTTTTCAATGAGTCTAAAATAAAAATTCTAAGTGATAAGAAAGATAATGTGAATTTTATTTGTCAGAGTTTCTCTTTCTTGATGGGCGTATAAAATAATGGCCCATCTTTCAACGGATAACATCTCAGAGTTGCTGAAACTCAGTAGCTATATAATGTCAGTGCTAAGTGCCATAAAGAAAAATAAAGCAGATAAGGGGATAGAGAGTAATGGCCAGATTATGCTATTTTTGGATGTGGTGTTCAAGGAAGGCCTTTCTACTGAAGAGACATTTGAGCAGAAATCTGAAAGAAGTGAGAAAGTGAGCCGTGCAGTTATCTAGGGAAGGGCTTTTCCACATGAAACTGCAAAAGCAAAGGTTCTGTGGAGAGAACAGGTGCAAAGTGTTTGAGGCCTCAAAGAAAGTTTCCTGTGGCTGGAGCATAGTGAGGAAAGGGGAGAGCAAAGTCAGAGAGGTAGTGGGAGGTGCACATTATGGAAGGCCTTGTAGAACATGGCAAGGACCTTGGATTTTTATTTTAAGTGTGACAAAAGTCATTGAGGATTTTTAACACTCTGAACACTGCATGGAGAATAGAGGGCAAGTTAGGAGACTATTACAATAATGCAAAGAAAACTTGATGGCAGCTTGTGATAGAATATTTGTGGTGGAGGTAGTGATTGGAGTTTGAGTACATTTAGGAAGTGAAATTCATAGGATTTGCTGGTGGGTTAAATATGGGGATGTGAGAGAAAGAAGGAATCAGAGATGGCTCCAAGGTTTTTGTCTTGAACACCTTGTTAATGGTGGTGACCTTATTGAATTAGGCAAGACTGTAGGAGAAACAAAATCTTTGGAGTGTGTTGGAGAGGGAATTAGTAGATTGAGACTTTGATTTTGGACTTATTACATTTAAACATCTGAGAGGAGAAGGTAAGTACACAATCATATATAGGAATCCTTGGTCGGGGAGAAGCTGATACATTTAGGAATCATCAGAATATGGATAGTATTTAAAGCCATTAGATAGAATGAGGTCACCATGGGAGTGAGTAAAGGAGACTGCAGAAAGGCAGGCAGCCAGTGACTCGGGGGGAAAATAAGGAGGATCTGGAAGCCAAATGAAGACAGTGTTTTGAGGAGACTAATTAACTGTGTCAAATTTGCTGAAAGGTCAGTCAAGACGAGGACTTGAGAATTGACCGTTGAATTCACCAATGTGAAGGTCATCAATGGCATTGATGAGAACAGTTGCAGTGGAGAGGTGAGAGTACAATCTGACCAGAGTAGATTTTTTTTTTATTATATGAAATTTATTGTCAAATTAGTTTCCATACAACACCCAGTGCTCATCCCAAAAGATGCCCTCTTCAATGCCCATCACCTACCCTCCCCTCCATCCCACCCCCCATCAACCCTCAGTTTGTTCTCAGTTTTTAAGAGTCTCTTATGCTTTGGCATTCTCTCCCACTCTAACCTCTTTTTTTCTTTTTTTTTCCTTCCCCTCCCCCATGGGTTTCTGTTAAGTTTCTCAGGATCCACATAAGAGTGAAAACATATGGTATCTGTCATTCTCTGTATGGCTTATTTCACTTAGCATCACACTCTCCAGTTCCATCCACGTTGCTACAAAGGGCCATATTTCGTTCTTTCTCGTTGCCATGTAGTACTCCATTGTGTATATAAACCACAATTTCTTTATCCATTCATCAGTTGATGGACATTTAGGCTCTTTCCATAATTTGGCTATTGTTGAGAGTGATGCTATAAACATTGGGGTACAAGTGCTCCTATGCATCAGCACTCCTGTATCCCTTGGGTAAATTCCTAGCAGTGCTACTGCTGGGTCATAGGGTAGGTCTATTTTAATTTTTTGAGGAACCTCCACACTGTTTTCCAGAATGGCTGTACCAGTTTGCATTCCCACCAGCAGTGCAAGAGGGTTCCCGTTTCTCCACATCCTCGCCAGCATCTATAATCTCCTGATTTGTTCATTTTGGCCACTCTGACTGGCGTGAGGTGATATCTGAGTGTGTTTTTGATTTGTATTTCCCTGTTGAGGAGCGACGTTGAGCATCTTTTCATGTGCCTGTTGGCCATCTGGATGTCTTCTTTAGAGAAGTGTCTATTCATGTTTTCTACCCATTTCTTCACTAGATTATTTGTTTTTCGGGTGTGGAGTTTGGTGAGCTCTTTATAGATTCTGGATACTAGCCCTTTGTCTGATATGTCATTTACAAATATCTTTTCCCATTCCGTTGGTTGCCTTTTAGTTTTGTTGATTGTTTCCTTTGCTGTGCAGAAGCTTTTTATCTTCATGAGGTCCCAATAGTTCATTTTTGCTTTTAATTCCCTTGCCTTTGGGGGTGTGTCAAGTAAGAAATTGCTGCGGCTGAGGTCAGAGAGGTCTTTTCCTGCTTTCTCCTCCAGTGTTTTGATGGTTTCCTGTCTCACATTCAAGTCCTTTATCCATTTTGAGTTTATTTTTGTGAATGGTGTAAGAAAGTGGTCTAGTTTCATTCTTCTGCATGTTGCTGTCCAGTTCTCCCAGCACCATTTGTTAAAAGAGACTGTCTTTTTTCCATTGGATATTCTTTCCTGCTTTGTCAAAGATTAGTTGGCCATACGTTTATGAGTCTAGTTCTGGGGTTTCTATTCTATTCCATTGGTCTATGTATCTGTTTTTGTGCCAATACCATGCTGTCTTGATGATTACAGCTTTGTAGTAGAGGCTAAAGTCTGGGATTGTGATGCCTCCTGCTTTGGTCTTCTTCTTCAAAATTACTTTGGCTATACGGGGCCTTTTGTAGTTCCATATGAATTTTAGGATTGCTTGTTCTAGCTTTGAGAAGAGTGCTGGTTCAATTTTGATTGGGATTGCATTGAATGTGTAGATAGCTTTGGGTAGTATTGACATTTTAACAATATTTATTCTTCCAATCCATGAGCACGGAATGTTTTTCCATTTCTTTATATCTTCTTCAATTTCCTTCATAAGTTTTCTATAGTTTTCAGCATACAGATCTTTTACATCTTTGATTAGATTTATCCCTAGGTATTTTATGCTTCTTGGTGCAATTGTGAATGGGATCAGTTTCTTTATTTGTCTTTCTGTTGCTTCATTATTAGTGTATAAGAATGCAACTGATTTCTGTACATTGATTTTGTATCCTGCAACTTTGCCGAATTCATGTATCAGTTCTAGCAGACTTTTGGTGGAGTCTATCAGATTTTCCATGTATAATATCATGTCATCTGCAAAAAGTGAAAGCTTAACTTCATCTTTGCCAATTTTGATGCCTTTGATTTCCTTTTGTTGTCTGATTGCTGATGCTAGAACTTCCAACACTATGTTAAACAACAGTGGTGAGAGTGGACATCCCTGTCATGTTCCTGATCTCAGGGGGAAAGCTCTCAGTTTTTCCCCATTGAGGATGATATTAGCTGTGGGCTTTTCATAAATGGCTCTTATGATGTTTAAGTATGCTCCTTCTACCCTGACTTTCTCGAGAGTTTTTATTAAGAAACGATGCTGAATTTTGTCAAATGCTTTTTCTGCATCGATTGACAGGATCATATGGTTCTTATCTTTTCTTTTATTAATGTGATGTATCACATTGATTGATTTGTGAATGTTGAACCAGCCCTGCATCCCAGGAATGAATCCCACTTGATCATGGTGAATAATTCTTTTTATATGCTGTTGAATTCGATTCACTAGTATCTTATTGAGAATTTTTGCATCCATATTCATCAGGGATATTGGCCTGTAGTTCTCTTTTTTTACTGGGTCTCTGTCTGGTTTAGTAATCAAAGTAATACTGGCTTCATAGAATGAGTCTGGAAGTTTTCCTTCCCTTTCTATTTTTTGGAATAGCTTGAGAAGGATAGGTATTATCTCTGCTTTAAATGTCTCGACCAGAGTAAATTCAAGAGAAAATGAGAGGTGGGAGGTGAAGAAAATTTTCTCTATTTCTCTGCTTACCTTATTCTTTCTATATATAATGCATGCTGGTCTTTGCTATCCAATTCTATTCTGGTACTGAAAATACCTGCACTGCTCGGGGACCCCTAAAGATGGTCAGGAGTTGAGAAAGTAGGAATTCTGAGCAAGCAGAAACCAAAGGGTGGAGTAGGAGAGGGAGTAGCGGAGGCTTAAACATCACGTCCATCTACAACAGCTTCTAGGGACCAGTAGGGCTACTTTCAGATCTCCAAACTAGGATAAATGCCTCCCACAGACCTTCATGAGGCCAGCTGAGACAGTATCTCGATCTTCCTTCCCTCCTCAATATCCTTACAATAAAGTTCTATTATCCAGGTTAGGTTTAACATACCTGCGACTTTGGAAAATAGAAAGAACCTAATGAACAATGACTGTGAAGCGTATTGTCTCACTCATATTGGCAGCGGGTAATAAACACAGGAATAAAATAAGCCCCACTAAATTTATCTTGTCTAAAGCTGTGCGTCTCTGACTTTTCATGTGCATGTGAATCACTTGGGAATCCTGTAATACTGTAGACTCTGAGTCAGTAGATAAGGAGTGGGGCCTGTGTGCTGGTATACACACCATACTTTGAATAGAAATACTCTAGAGTAGGAGGAAAGAATACGGAAAATTTTCCATGAAGGGTCAAATTGCAAATATTTTAGCCCATGGGAACCATACAGCCTGTGTCATAACTACACAATTCTGCCATCGTAGCACGAGAACACAAAGCCATAGACAATACCTAAAGAAGTGGAGGGGAAGGAAAAAAATAAAAAAGAGGTTAGAGTGGGAGAGAGCCAAAGCATAAGAGACTCTTAAAAACTGAGAACAAACTGAGGGTTGATGGGGGGTGGGAGGGAGGGGAGAGCGGGTGATGGGTATTGAGGAGGGCACCTTTTGGGATGAACACTGGGTGTTGTATGGAAACCAATTTGACAATAAATTTCATATATTGAAAAAAATAAATAAATTGGAGTTGGGGTTCAAAAAAAAAGAAAAGAAATAAATGTTTAAAAAGAAAAAAGAAGTGTACCTCTGTTCCAATAAAACTTTATTTGTGGACATTAAAATTTAAATTTTATATCATTTTCATATGTCATCAAATATTATTTTTCTTTTGTTTGCTTCCAACCATTAAAAATGTAGAAACTGTTCTTACTGCACAGGCCATACAAAAATATGTGGCAAGTCAGATTTGGCCCATCGGCTTGTAGTTTGCAGGTCTCCTGTTCTAAAGGCATCTGTTAACTTTCTCTACCCGGCATCTATGACACTTTCCCATAACTGCCCCTCCATGTTGGGGGAGGCAGAGGAGGGAAATTGCTCTGGTCTCCATTTATTGCAGTCTTAGTGGGGCCATGAACACCGTGATACCCTGACAAAGGATGAACCAAGCTGGGTCATCTTCTCCCAGAAATTTGGCTCTTGAGTGAAGTGACCTAAGGACTTAGAATACCTATGTCTCCGTGGCGGTCCCAAAAGAGATCATCCAATAGTTCCTGCTACTCAGACCCAGGAAGCAGGTAAGATCATTCGTTTCTGGAGAATTACCTCCCAATAGTATGAGATACACATCGTAAGCTTTTCTGTGCCAGCTTGTTTATTATCACAGAAGTCCAAATTCATAATTTTTGCCTGCACTATGAAAATGGATCTTTAAATATTTTTCTTTGCCAGATGGTACTGGCAGAAGTATTGGTACTTCATGTTAATTAAGTTCCATCGGTAGACAGCAAGAGAGAGGCATAGCAGGGGGGAAGGATTTTGCTTCCTGGTTCTGGTGTGCCTGTTTGGCAACTGCTGCAGTGTAGACACCTTCCCCAACACCAAGCTCCTAATGCACGGGCAGCCTCTCCAGGGTCTGGCTTCTGCAACACGGGCAGCTTCTCCAGCATCAGACTCCTGTGGTGCATTGCAGCCTTCAGCGCCTAGTAGCCAGAAGCTTCCCCTGCAAAACCCCTCAGGTGGTTTTGACTCTGGCAAGACATCTCTCCCTGTGAACAGCTTTCCTCAGCACTCTCAAGGGTGGATTCCTGGCAGGTTCCAGAGGGCAAAATTCTGGCAAGTTCCACTGGTGTGGCATCAGAATGAATTCTCTGCCATCCAGTTAGCCATACTGTGTCCTCTCCAACATGGTCTGGATCTCTGGTCTGAAGGGTGTGAGCTCTTCCTTGGGCATCTATCTCAGCCCTAAGGGTAGTGGCTGCTCCTATATCTGCCCTTCCTTTAGAGTTCACTTCTTACTACCAATCCCTTATTAATTCTGAGGATGGGAGTAACGACTCTTTGTATTACGCTTGCCTCGTTCAAATAACTGTGAGGTTTCTGTAGCCTGCTTAAACTCAGACTGATTCATAACTAATTGAATCTCCAAAATGATGGCACGAATTTACCACTTCACACCAGCAGTGTATGAGAATTTCCATTTCTTCAACTCTTTGAATTGGAAGATTTTTAATAATTGCCCATTTGATGAGTTTAAATTGTATTTCCTTGAATCTTTAATATCTTTATTTCTAACCAGAAGTCCCTTTGGACCAATTTCCTAAAGTAGTATCTGCACCATGTTTTTGGTATACCAGCCAGAGGTCTGTCTCCTCTGGGCTTTAGTTAATCATCTTCTAGACAATATAGTACACAAAGTACATCAAAGCGCTAAGGCATGTTCTTCATAAACTAAAGATTCTAGGCCCAAATCTGATTTCCATGCCAGACTCAGATTGCTATGGCTTACATTTTAAAAACCTCAAATTTACCACTGTTAACATTTTTGCACACTTGCTTTAGCACACGCACTCTTTCCATATATGTCTGTAGGTACGCTTACATATGTATTATATAAATATAGACATACATATTATACATATTTTATTACCTTAGAATCATTTGAGAGTGAGCTCCAGTCATCATACCTCTTAGCACTAAATATTTCGGTGTGTATAACTTAAACACAAGGACAGTAACTTCTGTGATTATAGTACAGTTCATTTATAAAATTGAGGAAATTTAACAAGAGTAAATTTTGTTATGCAATATATAGTCAATATTTAAACAGTCTCCAGTGGGGCGCCTGGGTGGCTCAGTCGGTTGAGCAGCTGACTTCGGCTCAGGGCATGATCTCGCAGTCCATGAGTTCAAGCCCCACATCAGGCTCTGTGCTGACAGCTCGGAGCTCGGAGCCTGGAGCCTGTTTCAGATTCTGTGTCTCCTTCTCTCTGACCTTCCCCCATTCATGCTCTGTCTCTCTCTGTCTCAAAAATAACTAAACGTTAAAAAAAAATTGTTTAAAACAGTCTCCTGTGTTTCCCCTTTCCACGATCCAATATAGGGTCATGAACTGCACCCAGTGGTCATGTCTCTTCAATGAGCTTTTATCTGGAACGGTCCGTCAGCCTCTCTCTGTATTTCACAACATTGATATTTTTGAAGAAGACACGGCAGTTGTTTCATACATTATTTCTCAACTTGTGTATGTCTGATGTTTCCTTATTATTAGATGCAGGTTATTCATTTTTGATAGAAATAGTACAGAAATTATGGTATGTTCTTTCCAGTGCCTTGTATCTTATATAGGGCCCCTGATATTAGTTTGTTCTAATATTGGTAATGTTGACTTTTTAAAATTTTTTTAATCTTTATTTTTGAGAGAGACAGAGAGACAGAGTACGAGCTATGGAGGAACAGAGAGAGAGGGAGACAGAATCTGAAGCAAGCTCCAGGCTCTGAGCTGTCAGCACAGAGCTTGACGTGGGGCTCGAACTCACAAACTGCAAGTTCATGACCTGAGCTGAAGTCAGACACTTAACTGACTTAGCTACCCAGGCACCCCAGTAATGTTGATTTTAATCTCTTAAATTGGTGTCTGTCAGTTTCTCCATATAAAGTTAACATTTCTCTTCTTTGTAATTAATAAGTATCTGGGGAAATACTCTGGGACTGTGTACTTTTCCTGTTCCTCCCCTTCCCCAATATCATGTTTTCTGTCTCCCTTCTCCCACAGTGAAAACCCTGCCCCCAACAGAATCAACATGTTTACTTATCTGCTCTATCAGTATAAATACATGCAATGGTTACAATTAACACACTAATGCCACAAAGAGCAACAAAGTTGTTACTGAATAAAGTTTAAAAATTCTTTATGTTTATTTAATAGGCTATTGAAGATATATAAAGGACTGTGTTCAAAGTTCCTTGAATTATGTTTTTTCTGAGTGATTATTTTATTATTTTGACACACATTTAGGTTTTTTTTTCTGTTTCGTACGAGTTAGTGATTTACATTTTTGTCTTTTAACTTTAATGTTTTGAATACTTAAAATATTATATGGTTCATCCAGTTCCCATCAATCTCTAAAGGAAACCAATTTTACAAGTTTGTTTGTCCTGTGTTCCTCTTCACAAAAATAAGCACATATGTGTATATGTCTTATTTTTCTTCTTATACAAAAGGTAGCACACTATACAAACTTTTTTGTACCTTGCATTTTCCATTTAACTATGTTCCATAGAAATCTATATAGGTTCATAGGGATACTTCTCACTCTTGACAGATTAATAGTTCACCATTGCATGAATATATGATAGTTTATTTAAACAATTTCTAATGTATGGGCATTTAGGTCATTTCGATATTTTCCAATTACACACAATGCTGCAATAAATAATATTGCATGTATTTTTTATTTTTTGAGGTGTAAATTCAAGATAAATTCTTATAAGTGGTATTTCTGCAAAAGAGCATAAGTGCATACATAGTTTTTTAAAGATATAGTTGAACTCTCCTCTATAAAGCATACACTGTTTTGCATTCCCATGAGCAATTTATGAGATTGTCCTAGTCCAACATTTGAGACGAGTACTTTCCTATCACCTGAAAAATCTAGTTTATTGGTTAGAGAAAACCAAGAAAAGGAGTTGGGATAGGCAGGCTTCCTGTGGTGGTGTCTAGTGGGAATAATGAGAAATGAATGCAATAGAGAAAAGGGTCAGAAACAGACCAATGCATTTGCTGAGTAAAACATAAATATGTTATTTGAAACCTGTGTGAAAAAGATGCATTTTTTCAACAAGTGTTGCTGACTAAGTGGTTAAACATTTGGGGGGAAAAACTGGTCAGACAGCAATTGCAGACTGTGCTATTCAGACGAACTCTGAATAGATCAACTCTTGATGGAAATAACTAAAAAGCCTAGATAAAATGTAAAAAATAGCTTTCTCAATGCATAGAAGATATGATGAGACAGTGAAAATTTCTAGGCCCAAACTGAAAGAAAATAAGAACCAAGATAATTTCATTAACTCAAAAATGCCTTTGCTCTTAGAGCACATTCTGATCCTTGAAATGTAGCTTAGTTTTGACAACTGATGGGGTGAGGGGAAAGGAAACCAAAACCTATAACTCATCCTAGAGAGGAGCTTTCCTATTGGGAAGCTGGTACTCCTGTTGGGCTATACCATCAGGGTAAGGGTGAACCAGAAGTTAAAACTCCCAAGTATGATTAAAGCCCAAGTTCAAATTACTTGAAGTGGTTTCATATAGCCATAGTCTGGCAGTGCCCCCAAGTGTTTGACAGAAGCAAATATAAATCCTGTCTAGAAGAAGGTAGCTTCATCATAAGTCTCAGGCTATTTCCACAAAAATTTTGCAAATATAATATTCCATACATGATAAATGCTAAAGGGGCAAATTAGGAAATGAAACTCTATAAATGAGAACCAACAGAAACAACGAACAGCAGAAACAGATGCACAAAGACTTCAGATATTAGAATTATCAAACACAAAATCTAAAACAACACTCACTATGTTTAAAGACATAAAAAAATACTTGAAGATATCTGTAAAGAGAGAAATTTATAAGTGAAAGTGCAGATTTGAAAAGATGATATAGACTGTCCACAACTTGAAAAAAGCAAAATTAAAACTAAATATATACCTATCTCACACCCTATACAAAAATTAGCTCAAGATGGATCATAGACTATACACAAAAATCAAATCCATGTATTTGTAGAAGAAAAATATGACAATATCTTTGTTTTTTTTTAGTTTTTTAAATGTTTATTTATCTTTTTTGAGAGAGAGAGAGAGAGACAGAGTACAAGCGGGGGAGGGGCAGAGGGAGAGGGAGACAGAGAATCTGAAGCGGGCTCCAGGCTTTGAGCTGTCAGCACAGAGCCAGATGCAGGGCTCAAACTCGTGAACCATGAGATGATGACGTCAGCCGAAGTCGGCTGCTTAACCGACTGAGCCACCCAGGTGCCCCCCAAATATGACAATATCTTTGTAATTTGATGGTAGGCAAAGCTTTCTGAGGTCATAGAAAGCAATAAGCATAAAAAAATATGTTGACCAAATTTTAAAAACAACTGTTTATCAAAAGACATTATTAAAATAGATAGGCAAAGCCACAAACTGGAGGGAAATGTTTGTAAAGCATACAAGACATTGGTAATCATCATCTATAAATAACTCCTACAACTAATAATAAAAGGATAGTAAGCTCAATTCTTAAAATGAACAAAGGGTTTGAAAAAAAGACAGCTAACAAAAAAAGAGATAGATGACTTACTAACAATTAGAATTCTACATCCAGCAAAAATATTAAACAGTAAAGGAAACATATCTATACAAAGGAATGAAGAATGATAAAAATTATAAATACGTCAGTAAATATAAAAGACTTTTTTCTCATGTGTTAATGTTATCAAATGATAATCAACTAGTTAAAAAATAACTTATTATAACATATCTAGTTAGGCAAAAGTGAAATTATGAAAATAATAAAAAGACAGAGAGAGAAATGGAAGTGTACCATTCTTACATTAAAGGTGGAGTGTTATAATATTATATGAAAGAAGACTGTGAAAAAATAAAGATGTATATGGTAATTCATAGAACAACCACTTAAAAATAAAAAGGTGCAGATAAAGAAAACCAAACATGGGGATAAAACAAAATAGTGAAAATGCAAAAGAAGACAGGAAAAGAAAAAAACAAGACAAAGAACAGACGGAACAAAGAGTCAAAGGAATCGGATCATTGTAGAATGAAATCCAGTTGTTGCATTGATCACATTAAATGTAAATGGTCTAAGCACTGCAATTAAAAGGCAGACACTGGGGCACCTGGGTGGCTCAGTCGGTTAAGCGTCCGACTTCAGCTCAGGTCACGATCTTGCGGTCCGTGAGTTCGAGCCCCATGTCGGGCTCTGGGCTGATGGCTCAGAGCCTGGAGCCTGCTTCCGATTCTGTGTCTCCCTCTCTCTCTGCCCCTCCCCCGTTCATGCTCTGTCTCTCTCTGTCTCAAAAATAAATAAATGTTAAAAAAAAAAAAAATTAAAAAAAAAAAAAGGCAGACACTGTCGGACTGGATAGAAAGAAGACCCAGTTATGTGGTGTCTATGAATAAAAGCACTTTAAATATAAAGATACAGATAGGTTGAAAGTAAAAAAGTATAACATGCAAACACTAATCATAAGAAAGCTGGAGTAGCAATACTAATATCAGAACAAATACTTCATAGAATAAAGAATATTGACAAAGATAGAAGGACATTTCAAAATGATAAAAGAAGCAAACTGTCAAAATATATACAAATCTTAAATATGTACGTACATATTAATGAACTTAAAATATATGAAGCCAAAACTGACAGATGTAAAATAAGAAATAGCTGAAACACACGAAAGTTGAAGGCTTTAATACTATTGTCTCAGGAATTGATAAATTCAATAGGAAAACACTCTGCAGGAATATAGAAAAGCTGAACATCACTATCTATCAACTTGACCTAATTGATATTTAGAGAATGCTATATTAAACATATACAGAATGTACATTCTTTTCCAGTGTACAAACAATACTAATTAAAATAAATAATATGCTGAGCCATAAAAGAAGGCTCTGAGATGTAAGTAGATTGAAAGTATACATAATATGTTAGCTAATGCTGCAGTGGTAATCATCTTCAATATAGATTTATCAAATAAACATGTTACATACCTTAAAGTTACACAGTGTTATATGTCAATCATATCTCAATGAAGTAGAACAAAAACAACAAAACACATATGTAGTATATTCTTTAACAACAATGAGACTAAATTAGAAATCAGTAACAGGAATATGTGGAAAACTTCAAGTTATTTGGAAATAAACAACACAGAAATACCTCATAGTCAAAAAGAAACCACGAGAGAAATTACAATATATTTTAACTGAATAAAAAATGTAAATACAACAAACAAGATTTATATGATGCAGCTAAATCAATGCTTAGAAAAAAATAACTTTAAATGCTTATGCTAGAAAAGAAAAAAACTCTAAAATCAATCATCTCTGCTTTTACCCTAAGAAACTAGTAAAAGACAAGACAATTAAATCAAGACTAAATTTGAAGGAAGGGAATAGTAACAATAAGAAAAGACAGCAGCAATGAAATAGGAAAGGGCCAAACAATAAAAAATTAAAACATTGTGAAACAAAAGCTAGTCCTTCAAAAAAAAAAAATCAATAAAATGTACAAACCACTATTTGGTTGAGCAAGAAAAAAAGAAATCACAACAGAAATTAAAATCGCCAATATCAGAAATATCAGGAGTAAAAGAAAATGACTGTAGATTAAAAAAAAAAAAAGACAAAAGGAAATCTAATGAGCAAGTTTAGGAGAAGAAATTTGATAATTAAATGAACAGGGGTGCCTGGGTTGCTCAGTGGGTTGAGCATCTGACTTCCACCCAGCCATGATCTCATGGTTCGTGAGTTAGAGACCTACATTGGTCTCACTGCTATCAGTATGAGCCCGCTTCTGATCCTTTGTCCCCCTGTCTCTTTGCCCCTCCCCCACTCATGTGTGCACGCACACACACACTCTCTCTCTCAAAAATGAATAAACGCAGGGGCACCTGGGTGGCTCATCAGTGAAGTATCTGACTCTTGTTTCCAGCTCAGGTCATGATCTCACAGTTTCATGGGTTCAAGCCCTGCATCAGGCTCCATGCTGACAGCGTGGGATTCTCTGTCTCCTGCTCTCTCTGCCTTCCCCCCACTCCCACTGTCTCTCTCTCTCTGAAAATAAATAAACTTTTAAAAACTGAATAAACATTTATTTTAAAATATATATATAGTAAACAAGTTCCATGAAAGATGCAAATTACCAAATGTGACTCAAGAAGAAATAGAAATTCTAAATAGCTCTATATTTGTTACAGATATTAAACATGTAATTTAAACTTTTTCCACAAAAACTCTGGGCTAGATGATTTCACTGATGAATTACATCAAACATTTAAAAAGAAATAATACAATTCTAGACAAACTCATTCAAAAAACAGAAGAGGAAAGAACACATCTTAAATCATATTATGAAGAAAGTATTCTTCTGATATTGAACCAGACATTACCAGATAAGAAAATTACACATTGATATTCCTTGTAAACATAACTTCCCCCAAATTAAAAATCTTTTACAAAAATATTAGCAAATCAAAAGTGGTAATACATAGAATAAAGATCTATCATGGCAAATTAGTGTTTATCTCAGGAGCGTAAGGTTGATATAATATTCAAAACTCAGTCAAGAGAATTTACCATATTAACAGAATAAAAAAGAAGACATCATATGATCATCTCAACATATGCAGAAAAAGCATTGGACAAAATTCAACACTTATTTTATTAGGGAAATAAAAACTCTTAGCAAATTAGCAACAAGAGGGAATTTCTTTAAATTAATAAAGGTTTTCTATAAAACTCTACAACTAATATCATATATCTTGCTGATATATGCCTCCCTTCTAGGATCAGGGACAGGGCAAAACTGTGCACTCTCACCATTACTATTTAATAATGTATTATTACATTTATTGGCAAGTTCAATAAGACAAGAAAAAAAAGGTATACAGATTAAAAAGGCAAAGTTGTCTTAATTTACAGATGACACAATTATATGCTCATGTATGCAAAAATTCTTAAATAACCCACCAAAAAATTATTAGTAATAATAGTTTAATGTAGCCATATTGCAGGATACAAGGTCAATATGCAAAACTCAATGAAATGTCTATTAGCAATAACATTTGAAAACAAAGTTTTTTAAATACAGTCTACAATAGTGTCAAAAAATGAGAAATACTTGGGGTGCCTGGGTGCTCACTTGGTTGAGCATTTAACTTCAGCTCAGGTCATGATCTCATGGTTCATGAGCTCAAGCCCTGCTTCATGCTCTGTGCTGACAGCTCGGAGCCTGGAGCCTGCTTCGGATTCTGTCTCTCTCTCTCTCTTTCTCTCTCTCTCTCTGCTCCTCCCCTGCTGGACCTCTGTTTCTCTCTCTGTCTTAAAAATAAATAAACATTAAAAAAATAATTTAAAAAGTAAAATACTTAGTGGTATATTTAATCAAATATGTGCCAAATCTACATACTAAAATCTGTGTAACATTACTGAAAGAAATTTAAAAGACCTAAATTTGGGTAAAGACAAACCATGTTAATGGACTGGGAAACCAAATACTATTATTATGTTAATTGTCCCCAAATTGATCTATGGATTTAATGCAGCCCCACTAAATGCTTTGAAAGATTTAAAAAAGAATTTGATAAGCTCATTCTAAAATTTCTATGGAGATACAAAAGACCTAGAATAGCCTGAAATAATTTTGAAAAGGAAAGGAAAATTGGAGGGCTTCCACTTCCTAGTTTCAAGATTTAATAATAGTTAAACAAATCAAAATGGAAGGAATTTGTGTAAAGATAGACATATAGAGTAATGGAACAGAATAGAGTCCAGAAGGAGATCCATACATATACAATCAGTTAGGTTCCCAAAGTAGCTCCAAAAATAGTTTAATGAAGAATGAAAAGTCTTTTTAACAAATTATGTTAGAAAAATGGAATATCTGGGGTGCTTGGGTGGCTCAGTTGGTTAAGTGTCCCATTCTTGATTTCAGCAGCACGGAGTCTGCTTGGGATTCTCTGTCTGTTTCCCTCTCCCTCTGCCCCCCCACCCCGCTCGCTCTCGCTCACTCTCTCAAAATAAATAAATAAATAAATATTTTAAAATTAAAAAAAAAGAAAAATTGATTACCCATGTGGTGGAAAAAAATGAACCTTGATCCTGAGCCTGAACCACACATAGATAGCAACTTGAAACAGATCACAAGAAAACTCCAGAACATAAATCTTCTGAAGGAAATCTAAATGCAAGCCTTCACGATATTTTGGGTAGGCAAAGATAACACAAGATATAGAACCCGCCAAACATAAAATTTAAAAACAATAATAATTTAGAATTCATAAAAATTAAAATCTTCTGATCTTCAAAAAACATTCAAATCAGTTCCAGTTCTACCAAGACAATGTAAATCCCTTAAAAACCCATCCCTCGCATTGATAGCAATGATAAACTATAAACAAAATATTTAAAACAACTACCTGAGAGCTCTGAATAGTAAGAAAAAAACAAACAGAATGAAGAGGAATTAAACTTCGATAAGTACCTGGCACAGGGACCAGTTTACTGTGATGGTTGTTGTTGTTGTTGTTGTTGTTTGCAGCTTTCCCAAGATAGAGCCACAGTCATGAAACAGTGTGAGCAGCTAAATTTCCCAGAGAAACCCTGATATAGTTCTTGAAAGAAAAGATGGAAAATAGCCTAAGCAGGCTAGCGAGTGAAGAAGAATCTTGAGCAGGAAAGAGTTGGAAAAGAGAATTACCTAGTTTTGCCTATGAATACATGAAGACTCTGCCAATCCCCATATGCATGAAACAGACCCAAGACAGCATCAAAAAAGCTCAAAGAAATAAATTGAGATTTGGACTACCATTCAAAGAAGGTAAGAAGAGGTTACCATCTGAACCCAACTTAGTTAATTGTCTGCTAAAATAAAACTATCAATATTCTCCAGAGGACCATAACAGAACCCAAAATCTACACATCATATGAGTAAAGATGTCCAGGATACAATCCAAAATTACTTGCTATAAAAATAATCAGAAAAATATGATACATTCTCAGGAGAAAAGACAATCAACAGAGACCAACTCTGAGATTATCAAGATATCAGAGTCATCAAATAAGGCTTTTGTAGTAGTACATATAACTTTCGATGAAATCAAGATGAACACATCTGAAGTTAATGAAATAAAGGAAATCTCAATGAGAAATATATTACAAAAAATAACCAAATGGAAAGTTTAGAAGTAAAACATAATAGAAGTAAAAATTTCACTGGATAAGCTCAATAGCAGAATATAGATGACAAAAATTTTTTGAACTCTAGATCAATAGAAATTTTCCAATATGAAGAACAGAGAGAAGAAAAGATAAAAAAAAAAAAGATGCTCAGGGATCTAAGTGTGGAAAAACATCAAAAGGTTAAATGTACATATAATTGGAATCCAAGGAGGATAAGAAAAAGAGATTGGGAAAGAAAAAATAATTGAAGCAATTATGGTCAAAAACTTCCTAAATTGTGTAAAATATGTACATAAACAGATTCAAGGTGTTCAGGGAACTTCAAACAGGATGAATTCAAAGAAAACCATGCTTAGAAACCTCATAATCAAACTCCATAAACACTAAAGACTTTGCTTCTTAAATCTAAAAAGTAGTGATTTAAAAATGATATATTCAGGGGTCCCTGGGGGGTCTCAGTCAGTTAAGCATCTGACTCTTGGTTTAGACTCAGGTCATGATCTCACAGTTTGTGAGTTCGAGCCCTGCATTGGACTCCTCACTGACAGTGTGGAGCCTGCTTGGGATTCTCTCTCTCCCTCTCTCTTTGTCCCTCCCCTGCTTGCTCTCACTGTCTCTCTCTCTCTCAAAATAAATAAACTTAAAAAAATTTTTAAAAAGACATATTCATAAGGAGTATCAGTGATTTAAAAGACTGCAGATTTATTATCTTCATGGTTTCCATGGAGGGCAGATGACATGGAACAACATCTGCAAAGAGCTGAAAGTAAAAAAAAAAAAAAAATAATAACCCAGAATTCTATACCCAGCCAAAATATCCCTCAGGATTAAGGCAAGATGAAAACATTTTCATATAAAGGAAAACAAAAAATTTGTTGCAAACCAGCCCTGCACTATAAAACATGCTAAAAAGCCCTCCAGCCTGAACGAGTGATGCTAGAGGGAAATTTGAATTTCAGATCAAATAGTAAATATTAGAAATGATAAATATCTGAATGAATATAAAAGTCTATTTTTTTCTTGAGTGTTTTAAAATATGTATGACTTTTTAAAGAAAAAATATATAATATTGTCATACGTTGTTTTCAATGTATGTAAATATAATACAAATAATATCAAATGGAGGGGGGAGGTAAGCAAACTATATTGTTGAAAGCTTTCTATATTTTACATGATGTTGTTAGTACAATATTAACTTGAAGCAGACTGTGAACAATGATGATAGATAGATAGATAGATATCCCTAGATCAACCCTAAAAAATATTCAAAGTATATCTAAAAAAAACCAATAGATAAATTAAAATGGGATACTGAAAAGTATTGAAATGACCCAAAATTAGGCAGAAAAGGAGGAATAGAGGAATAAAAAAAGAGAGTATAAAAAAAGCCCAGAAATCAATAAATTGGCTGACTAAATCCATCTATATCAGTAATTATATGAGATATTAATTGAAGCCTAAACACTTCCAATTAAAAGAAAGATATTATCAGATTGGACCAAAAAAAAAAAAAATCCAACTAGCTCCTACCTATAAAAGACACATTTAAAATATAAAAGCATATGATATAAATATAAAATTAGGTTGAAAGTAAGTAGAAAAGACCTACTGTGCAAAGAATAAGCATAAGAAGACTGGAATGATTATGTTAATAACATAAGTAGACCTTAGAACAAAATTTATTACCAGAGATAAAGAGAAATATTTCATAATGATAAAAAGGACAGTTGGTTAGGAAGAAACATATGTGTACACACCCAATAACTGAACCTCAAAATATATGAATGTACAAAAATCTATGGTGTGTTCATGCGATGTAATACTACGTAAGAATAAAAAGAAGATGTACAGATGGCAAACACAGGAAAATTCTCACCATCATTAAGCATTAGGGAAATACAAACTAAATCATAGTGTAATAGTACTACACACACATGCCCTGGAATAGTTAAAGTGATAAAGATTGATCACAGCAAGCATTTAGAAAGATATGAAACAAATACAGTTCTCAGGTAAAATTGTACAACTGCCCTGGAAAACAGTGTGATAATTTCATGATCTCGCGGCTGGTGGGTTCAAGCCCCGCATCAGGCTCTGTGCTGACAGCTCAGAGCCTGGATCCTGTTTTGGATTCTGTTTTCCCCCTACCTCTCTCTCTGCCCCTTCCCCACTCACACTCTGTCTCTGTCTCTTAAAAAGTAAATAAACATTAAAAAATATTTAAAGTACGTGGCACAGAGAGGAAATGAAAGAAATGATTGCCTCCTGTTTTAGAAGAACCAGATTTTCAAAACCAAGCTTGATTCCCCATGTCCCATGAAACCTATACAGGTTTACCTTGGAGATATTGCAGGTTCAATTCCAGACCACCATAATACAGTAAATATCACAATGAAGAGAGTCAAGTGAATTTTTTGGTTTCCTGGTGCATAGAAAAGTTATGTTTATACTATCCTGTATACTATTAAGTAAACTATCCTGTATACTATATAATAATAGCATTATGTCTGAAAAAAGAACAACACACACACCTTAATTAAATGATACTTTATTGCTGAAAAGCACTAACCATCAACTGAGCTTTCAGCAAGTCATCTTTGCTTGGGGATGGTCTTACCTTGATGCTGATGGCTGCTGACTGAACACCAAAGGTTGATGTAGCTGTAGCAATTTCTTAAAATAAGACAACAATGACGTTTACTGCATCAATGGACTCTTCCTTTCAGGAATGATTTTTCTGTTTGATAGCATTTTGCCCACAGTAGAACATCTTTCAAACTGGAGTCAATCCTCTCAACCACTGCCACTCCTTTATCAGCTTAATTTATGTAATATTCTAAATTCTTTTTTTTTTTAATTTACTTATTTATTTTGAGAGCGAGTGAGGAGGGGCAAGAGAAGGGAGGGAGGGAGAGAGAGAGAATCTCAAGCACGCTCCACACTGTCAGCACAGAGAATGACATGGGGCTTGATATGAAGCTCAACGTGAGGCTCGAACCCATGAACCATGAGACCACGACCTGAGCCTAAGTCAAGAGTCAGACATTTAACCGACTGAGCCACCCAGGTGCTCCCTAAATTCTTTTGTTGTCATTTCAACAATTTTCACAGTATCTTCACCAGCAGTAGATGCCATCTCAAGAAACTACTTTCTTTGCTCAACCATCAAAAGCAACTCCTCATCTATTTAAGTTTGATCATGAGAGTGCAGCAATTCAGTTGTATCTTCAAACTCCACTTCTAATTCCAGTTCTCTTGCTATGTGACCTCACCTGCAGTTACTTCCTCTGCTGAAGTCTTGAACGCCTTAAAGTCATCCACGAAGGTTAGAATCAACTTCTTCCAGGGGTGCCTGGGTGGCTCTGTTGGTTGAGCATCCGACTTCGGCTCAGGTCATGATCTCATGGTTCATGAGTTCGAGCCCAGCATCGGGCTCTGTGCTGACAGCTTGGAGCCTGCTTTGGATTCTGTGTCTCCCTCTCTCTCTCTGCCCCTCTCTGGCGTGCACTCTGTCTCTGTCTCTCTCAAAAATAAATAAACGTTAAAAAACATTTTTAAAAAAGAATCAACTTCTTTAAAACTCTTGTTAATGTTGATATCTTGACTTCTGCCCATGAATCACAAATGTTCTTAATGGCATTTAGCATGGTAAATCCTTTCAAGAAAGTCTTTGATTTACTCTGCCCAGATCCATCAGAGAAGGCACTGCCTATGGCAGGTATAGCCTTACTAAATATATTTCTTAAATAATAAGACTTGAAAGTCAAAATTACTCCTTGATCCTCGGCCACAGAACAGATGCTGTGTTAACAGGTATGAAAACAACATTAATCTCATTGCCCATCTCCATCAGAGCTCTTGGGTGACCAGGTGCATTGTCAATGAGCGGTAATATTTTGAAAGGAATCTTTTTTTCTGAGCAGTAGGTCTCAATCATGGGCTTAAAATATTCAGTAAATTATCTCGTAAACAGATGTGCTGTCATCCAGCCTTTGTTGTTCCACTTACAATGCACAGGCAGAATAGAGTTAGCATAATTCTTAAAGGCCCTAGGATTTTTGGAATTGTAAATGAGCACTGGCTTCAACTGAAAGTCACCAACTACATTAGCCCCCCTAATGGGGGACAAGAGAGACAGCCTGTCCTTTGAAGCTTTGAGGCCAGGCATTGACTTCTCTCTACTATGAAAGTCCTAGATGGCAGCATCTTCCAATCTCAAGCTGTTTTGTCTGTATTTAAAATCTATTGTTTAGTGTAGTCACCCTCATGAATGATCACAGCTAGATCTTCTGGAGAACTTGCTGCAGCTTCTACATCAGCACTTACTGCTTCACCTTGCACTTTTCTGCTATGGAAATGGCTTCTTTCCTTAAACCTCATGAACTAACCTCTGCGAGCTTCAAACTTTTCTTCTGCAGCTGCCCCACCTCTCTCAGCCTTCATAGAATTGAAGAGAGTTAGGACCTTTCTCTGGACTGGGCTTTGGCTGAAGGGAATGTTGTGGCTGGTTTGATCTTCTATCCAGATCACTCAAATTTTCTCCCTATCAGCAATCAGGCTGTTTCACTTTCTTATCATTAGTGTGTTTATTGGAGTAACACTTTTAATTTCCTTCAAGAACTTTTCCCTTGCGTTGACAACTTGACTAACTGTTTGGCACAAGAGGCCTAGCTTTTGGCCCATCTCGACTTTCAACATGACTTCCTCACTCAGTTCAGTCACTTCTAGCTTTTGATTTTAAAGGAGAGACGTGTGACTCTTCCTTTCACTTGAATACTTAGAGGCCATTGTGGGGTTGTTAATGGGCCTAATTTCAATATTTTTGTGTCTCAGGGAATAGGGAAGCCTGAGGAGGGGCAGAGAGATGGGGGGCTAGCTGGTCAGTTATCCAATGGTGTCCCAAAACAGTTACAGTAGTAACATCAAAAATCACGGGTCGCGGATCACTGGGACAAATACAAGAAAGAAAATTTTGAATGTATTGTGAGAATTACCAAAATGTGACACAAAGACACGAAGCGAGCAAATACTGTTGGAAAAACAGTGCTGACGTGCTTAATGCGGGGCTGCAGCAAAACATTCGTTTGTAAAAATCACAACATCTGTGAAATGCAAGAAAATAAGGTATGCCTATAATCTCATTCAGACTTCTCATGCTATGCATCCTGGGATTTTTGTTTATTTATTTGTTTAAGAAAATAGGTGATTAGGTTTATGAAGTGAGAAATTTAGGGTTTATTTTAGTTGTCACTAAATTTGTCACTCAGCCAACAATATTTATTAACCACCCAGTGTGTAACAAGCACTTTTCTAGTCTCCGAGGATACTGTTGGGGGAGTAGATAGGGAATAACTAAAATGTTTTTAGTTAGTGGTATGTATATCATTGTATGAATCTATCTATCTATCTATCTATCTACCTACACACAAATCAAGTATAGTGAACTGACACACAATTTTGAAACATCTTGGAGTATTCTGCATGGTAACAAGACCCTAGAGTTCCACTTTCAGTTCTGCCAAAATTGATGTCATATTGGACAAGTGAACTAATATTAGCTTTCTCATCTATAGAACAAAAGAAATTTGAACTATGTCACCTTTCAACTCTGAGACCTTCGGATGGAAAAATGTCTAAAGTCCTTTCCTGTTTTTTAAAATCATTAATTACATAGACTATCTTTTCCACTAACTCTGGGTGTGCATTATTAATCAATTATAGGTCTGCAGGTTAGAAGAGTTTGGATTGTGAATTATCATCTCAAACAAAAAAATTATTCATTCATTCACTCATTAAATATTCACTGATCACCGTCTATGTATAAATAACTATGCTAAGTTGTAGATATAAAGTGAAAATCAAAACAATCTTGGTCCCTAAAAATAAAAAACAAGCAAACAAAAAACCAATCTTAGTCCATGACCTCATAGAATTTACTAGGTACAAGAGTTAAGAAAAAAGTCTTTCGATTTTGGAGGAAAATAAAGAATTCCATTTTTATAGGTGATGTCTGAGATACAGCCCAGTAGAAATGGCATGTGAGATAACCCAGGGAGATATCACCAGATAGATATTCTTTAAATCCACGAGGCTGGATGTGGTTGAGCTGAACGAGCACATACAGTGAGAGGGAAAGAAATCACGGTCTAAATTTTTATGGAAGTTTTAAGATTTAAAGATTGGGCATTGGAAGAGTTGCCAACAAATCAGACTAAGAAGAGACGGGAAAGACAGAATGAAAACCAGAGTATAGCATACCAAGTAGAGGGAATGATCAACTGTATCAAATACAAATTAAGTGAAAGAAGGACCCACTGAATTTGGGGAAAATTAAGGTCATTGATGCACTTGGCAAATGCACATTTGGTGGGCGGGTTGAAGCAAGATAGAAAAGTGTTGAGAAGTAATGGGGGGTGAACAAGTTGAAAACGTAAGTGGACAATATCATAGAGAAAAATGGTAGTTGGAAGGAAATATACGTTTGACAGGTTTTGTTGCTATTGTTTATCTGCTTTTTGGTGTGACTGTCTTTTGTGATATCAGGGCTAAAGGAAAGTTGATGATGAACAAAAGAAAGAATTGATGAATGAGAGCTCATAGACATTGAGCAATGTAACCCAAAGGAGAGTGGAAGGATTTGTCTTTGACACTTTAAAGAGGCTGAAAGTAGTGGAACTATGCAGTGGGTTTGCAAAGGATGGATAAAGGAGAGAGGCAGCATGATAGAAAGTTTAGGGGCCAGACGATGGGACAGGCTCAAATCCAACCGCTTCCATTTACTAGCTTGCTCAAGTTATGCTTTTCTGGACTTCCAATTTCTTCATCTCTAAAACAGAGGAAAAGTATTACCCCTGTTATAGATTTGTGAACTTATAAGTGAGTTAACATTTATAAGAGCCCTTAAAAAATATCCGGCATAGGTGGTAGTTATTGTGGGGATGATAAAGAAGGTCCTGTTGACTTCTATTTGCTCCATGAAATGGGACAAATACAAAAACAGTGTTAACCTCTCTAGGCTCAAAGTCATGCAAATAAACAATGAGACGATTTTTTTTTTTTCCTGTTAACTTGCTACAGATTTAAAAACTGTAATACCCAGTATTGGCAATGGCGAGTGAATCAGGCCCATACCTCCATGTCTGGTGAAAGCAGAACATATACATCGTCTCCAGGAGACAATTCGGTCATAGGAATCACAAGATTTTATGATGCCAGTAACACAGAGGTCCTCAGAGGAGGCGTGTGTGCTGTAAAGGGGGTAGAAAGTCCTGCTAGTTGGTTACATTTGACTCCATCCTCAGTTCCCTGATTGGTGAAACTCCTGGGTCCTCCCCCTGGTTCCTATTAATTTCTAGGTTTATGCTCTGTGGTGTAACTGGCCTCGGGCTCCTGTGTTTGTATGCTGTCTTTGTTTCTCTTTCCAACAATTCAGCTTCTTCAAGAGTCTCCCAAAAAAATCCACTAAGGGGGGGGGGGGTTCACATCCTTGGAGTACAGTCTCACATCTTATTTCTCTCTCTTATTCCCCACCACCCATTACCTCAGGGGGTCTAAAATTCTTCTCTATTGTGCAGAGCATTCCAGCTCTTCCATATTTTCCAGTTCCATAGTTGCATATTAAACCCTTCGGCGCATGCACCGAGAGTATTCTAAGACCTACTGTTACTGGAAGCGTCATTATCAATGGCAAATTTTACTACTACCTCAGCAATGTCATTCCCAGAACTAAATAATCAAATATTTATTTCAGTATCATAATCGCCCGAACATTGTAAACAATTTAAATACTCAACAAAAAGGGTTAATAAATCATAATTACGTATCATATAATGGAATTCTAAACAACTATTAAAATATGATTTTGGAAAGAATTTAATACGGGCAAATTCTTGCAATGCAATTTTTTAATAAACTGAGGTACAAAGAATAAAACAACCAAAATGGGGTAGCCTTTAATCTCCCTTCCCATCAACATTTTAATAAAGAGTAATGCATATAGAAGGTTATAAAATTTAGGCAGTGCAGAAAGTTACAAAATGGAAAGGGAAAGCCTTATTTCCCTCCTTCCTCTCCCCTACTACCCTCTCCATATGAACAATTGCTTTTTTACTTCCTAATTTTAAAAGGCATAAATCTGCATAAATTCACATCTATCTTTATTTTAATTTTACACAAAGGACTATACAGTTTACATTGTGTTATAACTTTTTATACTTATGATACGTTATAGAGCTCTTTCAATAATCAGCATATATATGTATATGCTATATACACATTTTAAAATATGACATAGATAATATTCCACATTGTTCCATCATATTGATATATTCTAAATTATTTGACAAGTACCCTATTTTTGGGAACTCTGGATGCTATATTTGCTTCCAAAAATTGTTCCAATTTACACTCCAATTTATAGAGTTTTCCCACATTTTTATTGCATCCATACTGAGTGTCATTAAAATTTACACTATATATTTAAAAGGGAAAAAAAGCCCAATTTAAAAATGTAAATGAAGTCATTCAACTTCCAATTAATGAGCAAGTACTAGGTGAACTTAAAAATCATGACATGGTAGGGGCAGCTGGGTGGCTCAGTTTGTTAAGCATCTAACTTTGGTTTGGGTCATGATCTTACAGTTCATCAGTTCTACCCCTGCATAGGGCTCCGCACTGATAGTACAGAGCCTGCTTGGGATTCTCTCTCTCTCTGCTCCTCCCTCTATCACACTTTTCTCTCTCTCAAAATAAGTAAAGAAACTTTAAATAAAAGAAAAGAAAAATCACGACATGATACTACACTTTGTATAACAGAGATCAGTAAGATACGATTCTCAGCCTCTGCCTTCAATCTAATAATCCGGAGGAGAGGAGGAAGATGAGAACAAGACACAATAAAACAAAGAGGGAAGAAAAGAAAAAGAAGGAGAAACGATTTCCATGCTAAAGCTAAAATGAAGAGCAGAACATGGAAGAAGAAATGATGTGTTTCCACTGGGCTTAGGAAAGCTTGCACAATACAGGTGCCATTTTACCTGGGGTTTTAAAAACAAACAGCTCCAGTTTGTTGATGCTTACTATGTACCACACACTATGCCGATTTACTTTAAGTGCATCTTCTAATTTAATCTCCATCACCATACGAGGTAGATAAGAATTGCATAGGCCTTTATAAATAAGAAAATGGAACCTGAGCAAGCTTAATTGCTTAAAGTCACACAGTTGTTGCCCCATACCTTCCATGTCCAGCTCATTTAAATCTCATAATGTTCCCCTTACGTAAGCACTGCTATTACCCCTTTTACAGGTGATAAAAATAAGACATGGAGGACTTAACTTATCTGTTCAAGGTCACAGGACAGACAAGTGGCAGAGCAGGGACGTACAGAGAGGCAATCTGATTCAGAGCCCCTTTGTCGATTCCTGTGGGGGGGAACAGGATGGGGGAGTCACCGGAAGAGGAGAGCACTGCTTGAGCCTTAGTGTAAAGGATGGCTCTTGGATGGGCCAGACTCTGGAAGCACGGTGACCAGTAAGGGAGTTGTTCACGAGGGATTTAACAGGGCCAGTGTGGGTGGGAGCCGAATGAGTGTGCAGGAATGAGACACATGGCAGAGATAGAATAGAAAAGACCCAAGGACTAAATAGGTGCCTCAGTCACAGCCTGCTCAGCCTTCACCTCCCTAAACTAAAATCACAGCTCACAGGTAGCCTTACATTCCTTTCCTCTGGGTTATTTTAGAGGCCTGTTTCCAGATGCTTCTGTTAGCTTTGCAATCACTCTTGTGCAGCGTGGGCTTGAGAAAAGACAGTGCTGGTGAACTTTGCAGATCAAATAGTTCTCCTCCCTCTCTCAATCACGCACCAGTCATATGAGGTCAGGGTGGGGGGTATCGAGCAGGTTGCAAGAGAAATAGCCTCCTACCCTCCAATAGTTTCTAACAAGAATGAAGAGGTGGGTCCTAGTGACATATTTTCCAGATATCCTAACACTTGTTCTGCAGCATTTGACACGCCGGATTATTCCGTCCTTGAAATCCTACTAAGTTCTACCATACTAGTCTTACTGATTTTCTTCTGTGGAGAGCAAGATGGGGTCACTCACGTCAAGCAGTGACTTATGCCGAGCTGTGATGTAAGCAGCCAAGGGCATTGCAGCTAAGACCTGATATCGCTGAAAGCGTCACAGGCTGATGACATCCAGAACTGATAACCAGCAAGCAGAACCAGAGGACGACTGCAAAGGCCCAAGACTGATTAAACCCCTTTAAAAAGGGAGGATTTTTGCAGCAAACTGTCAAGTCTCTCCAGACACTGACCCTTTTATGTCTGATGGCATTAAAAAAGCAACTGCCACCCAAGATTCTGCCCAATTGATCTCTGAACGTAGCAGAGATCTTCCACTGCCTCAACATAATAAGCAGCACACGTCGAGAGCTGGCCTGGACCAGACCCAGGCCTCATCCCAACTGCATGCTCACTGACTGACTTCGCGTTTGGTTTGTTAACTCCTTACCCTTCGTTGTTTCTTGTTTGTTGTATGACTTTGTATTGGGCTTTGCCTGGTATGATGTGTATGAAGCCAAGTTAAGTGTGTAGGGAAATGCCATTGAGTTTGGAATCCTGAACCTGCTTTACATTAACCTTGCTTTATGATTGAATAAAGCTGACACCGTGGAAAGACACAACTCGTGTGCGTGCCTTCATAGCGTGCTTGTGACATCCTCCTGCCTCTCTAACTTGCCTTTCCATTCCACTTAAACATGGTCTGTTCCTTCACCTGCCTGCCTCCTAAAGGACCAATGTGCTCCATGGTTTGTTCAGCATCCTTCGATTCTCCCTTGTCTGCTTCTGGTACAATCTCAAATAAATTCACTTAGAATCTTTTCATTGTCAATTTACAGAAATAAGAGGACCTAAACTTCTTATTTATTTCACTATGTTCCTTCTGGAGAACATATTAAGCTTGTAATATTCATATAGCTTTGGCTAGAACTCATTTCTGAGAAGGTCACATGGGTCAACTTTACCTACTTCCTTTTCTCAGCGGGTCTGATGATTGGCTCCTTGACTACATTCATGCCTAGGCTTTTGCACTGCTTTCAGCTACTATGCATAAACACTTTATGTAGCCTAATCTAGTTATTAGGAATCTGTATCAGTAGTTCCCAGATTTTACAACATATTGGAATCACCTAAGGATTCTTAAAAAAAAATACTGGCACTCTGTCTCCACCCCAGACAGGCTGATTTAATTGGCATGGGGTGGGACTTAGACACTGGACTTTAAAAAAGCTTACCTTATGGGGGTGACTGGGTGGCTCAGTCGGTTGAGCATCTGACTTCAGTTAAGGTCATGATCCCATGGTTCGTGATTTCGACCCACGTTGGGCTGTGTGCTGACAGCTCAGAGCCTGGGGCCTACTTCAGATTCTGTGTCTCCCTCTCTCTCTGCCCCTCTCCTGCTCATGCTCTGTCTCTCTGTCTGTCTGTCTCTCTCTCTCTAAAAAGTAAAAGCTTACCATATGATCCTAATGTGCAACAAAATTTGGAAACTACTACCTCCTTTGGTGGTTCTCACACCCAGTTACTCAATGGAAACACTTAGGAAGTTTCTTAAAAAAAAAATGTGGATTTCTGAGTCCTACCTTAGGCCTCAGCCAGTGGTACTCAGCAATCTTGAGTTTGTAGAAGTCTTCTGGTGAACGGATACTGAGACTGACTTCCTGCCATGCATGCAACTTGGAGTGGGCCTTTATGGCTGGATTACTACTGTCTTCATTCCAGTTTTTTGAATGGCACCATAACATAACTGGCCCCTGTATCCTGAGAATGGTCTATAGCTTCTGTTCTGATCCATGTTTTTGAGTTCAACTCATGTATATAAGATCCCGAAGACATTTGGCTGTCATCTCATGTACACTTCATTTTCAACTGTGGCCATAATTGAATTGATAATTTTTTGTTTTGTGTTGTATTTCTCTTCTCTGCCTCATCCAGGTGAGTATCACCCTCATCTACACTGATGTACAAGTCCCAAGTCTAGCCACCATCTTTGAATTCTCTTCTCGTAAGCCCGCAGCTAATAGTAACTAAGTCTGCTGCACTAAATTCTATCCTGTTGGTTCTCTCCATTTTGCAGATTATAATCTATTTTAGATTCATATTATCTCCCAACCAGAGACCTTTTAATAACCTAGCTGATCTCTCTGCCCGCTGATTTCCTGACTGCTAATCTCAGCTTTCTTCAAATCTCAGCTAGATTCAAATCTAGCATACAAAGCGCTTCATGAGTTTTGCCTTCAGCCTCAGTTTCTCAGGACAAAGTTTCCCTTTCGTGTGAATCACCTGGGACCCCTCTCAAGACCTGAACCAGATTCCCTGGAGGAAGAGCCCCAGCTATCTAATATTTAACAAGCCTTAGCTGATTCTGCTGATCTCACAAGATGGAGAAACCCAGCCCTCAGACACTCCCATTCCTCTTGTCATTTTAGAAAGCCAATTTGCATGAGGTTTCCAGAATAAACTACACTGTGCCATGTCTACTGTGTCATTTGTCTGTGCCTTTCCACCTGGCTTACTTCTACTTATCCCTAAGGTCCCCTCATGGGGTGGAGTCTCCTGACTCTTCAGGTGCCACTCTTCTGTGCTCTTCTGTATTTCTACAACACCTCGCGCCCACCCGTATTCCACCATTTGCCACCTTGTTATTTTCTTATCTAACTTCCCCACTAGAATTTGAATTCTTTGATGATACATACTACATCTTGGTTTTCTTTTTCTTTTTATCCCCAGATTCCAGCACAATGTTTTGTATAATAAATGTTTGTTGTATGCATTACTAGAAAATGTAAACAGAGGAGTCCATTATTAAGTAAACAGGGTTGTCAAAAGCCTGGGCAGATTTAGCAATACAGACAACTATCCGAATTTGAATTTAAGGCTGGAGGTCGTATACTAACAACAATTTAAAATACAAGCAGATATACACAGAGAGAATCATAGCGTAAGTACTGTGTCAGTCAAAATTTTAATTGCAAGTCGTAGACACTGATACAGGCTGATTGGAATGGAAAAGAAATGTATTGAAAGGTTATTGGGAAGCCGACAGAATTTCCAGGAAGACTAAGATGCCAGCTTTTGGAAACAGGCAGGAACAAAGGGAGGCTGAGCGGCTAGAATCACAGCCACTGCTGAACAATGGAGGCTGCAGCTCTTACACCTGTCTCTACCAGCACAGGGCACGATTATGCCGTTGGCACAGCTTCCAGAAACTGTTGCTGAGGCCGCTGTTGCTAAAATGAATTCTCTACTTCTCCTATTCCTTGCCTCCCTCACTCCAGATTCAAATCTCAGAAGGGTTCTGGTGACTAGGTCCGGGTGTGTGTGACAGAGGGTGCAGCGAAAGCATACTTCTGGACTTCGTGCATGTGCAACAAAGGTTCCAACCTTGGAGAATTCTTCCAATAAAGGCAGGAGTTCAGATGCTGGGTAGACAATTAAAAAAAAATTCATTTCTAATTTTATACAATATTATAAAATGGTAAAATTAATTAAAATCCTAGGGTTCTGTTAAATTAATTCCTGAGTAAAATAACAACATTCACTACATACTGTGACAACGGACTCAAGTCTTCAGGCAGCAATCACTGCAGCATAGATTCCTCCCAGGACTCCTGGAGAAGGAATAGGAATTCAGAGGAAAAAGTTAGGTTCCACATACTGGGAAGAGAGAGGACAGGGCTGGGCTCCAGGGTGTGGGTCAAGAGTTTTGTAACGGGGCAGATGGAACTGAAGCCAAAGAGTGCGAAAAAAAGCATAAGTTGAAAATGATTGCCTCACACGGGGGGAAGTATTCAAGGTTAATTGGTTCATTTGAAATTTTATTTCTTTGTTTTCACTTAAAGAAAGTCTTCTTTGTCAAAGGGTATATAACTTTAAAAACGTAAGCAATATTGAAAAATGCAAACAAGAAAGTTTAAACATTAATCACTTCAAATCCTGCCCCTATGAAATGGCCATTAACAGTAGCAGAACATCATTCTAACCAACTCCGTACATATGTTTACAGATAGAAGCGTCTGGACTGCCACATCACACTGCTCCAGAGGTCACCATTCATATAGAATGCACATTACAAATGTAGACGACTAGATGGACGGATGGACTGATGGATGGACTTTTGTTAAATGGTCTCATGTTAATAAAAGTAACAGTTTTGATTTTAATCAATAGAGAAAAAGTTAGATCAATGACTTCAGAGATGTCTCTTCATCACAAAATACGTAATTTCCTCTGTAAAAAAACCCTAGCATTAAAAAAACAAGAGATGAAAATTGTTATTAAAAATTTTTTCTTAATATCTATTTTTTTAATTTTTTTAACGTTTATTTATTTTTGAGACAGAGAGAGACAGAGCATGAACGGGGGAGGGGCAGAGAGAGAGGGAGACACAGAATCGGAAGCAGGCTCCAGGCTCTGAGCCATCAGCCCAGAGCCTGTCGCGGGGCTCGAACTCATGGACCGCGAGATCGTGACTTGAGCTGAAGTCGGACACTTAACCGACTGAGCCACCCAGGCGCCCCATTAATATCTATTTTTGAGAAAGAGAGAGAGAGAGAGCGTGCACACGTGCTAGCAGGGAAGGGGCAGAGAGAGAGGGAGGCACAGAATCCTAAGCAGGTTCCAGGCTCTGAGCTGTCAGCACAGAGCCTGATGTGGGACTCAAACCCACGAACAGCGAGATCATGACCTGAGTTGAAATTGGACGCTTAACCGACTGAGCCATCCAGGCACCCCCCCAAAAATTGCTACTTTTTTTGTTTCAACTAAGTGTTTGGTTTTAGACACTATCAGTAGACTCAGTGCTACGAGACATGAGAACTTGAGCACTCTTAAACTTCTTGTAACCTGCTCCTCTCAATTTTGCCATATCTGTGCGTTGTTTTCCTTCTATCCTGTCAAGACTTCTGGTAGTTATGTTTGGTTGTCATTTTCCAGTATTCTGTAATGGAAATGGATTAATTGCTCAGCACATGTCCTTTTGCCATCTACTTATCCATTCCTCGGTTTTTTATTTTGACTCATTTTGTTATACAGTTCAATTTTTGTCATCAAATAAGTATATTTTTCTTTACAGGGAAAACTAAGTATATTCCCTGAAGTTTTCCTTGGTTAACTATGTTTTTTTTTACTTACATGACACCATGCCTGGAAAAATGTTCTCTGATCCTGCTTTCTTTACTTCAGAACTTTTTACATTTCTCCATGGTCTCTGGTATTTATTATTGCTGTGGACAGAAGTGAGATGCCAGCCTTTTTGTGGTTGTTGTTGTTGTTTTTCTTTTGTCGATTATTTGTTTTTTTTGCCTAGATATTAGATTATTTTTTAAAATTAATTATTTTTATGTAAATTTTAGTTAGTTAACATACATGATTGGTTTCCGGAGTAGAATTCAGTGATTCATCTCTTACATACATTACCCAGTGCGTATCACAAGTGCCCTCTTTAATACATATCACCTATCTGGCCCATCTCCAACCCATCTCCCTCCATCAACCCTGTTTGTTCTCTATCATTAAGAATCTCTCATGACTTGTTACCCTCTCTTCTCTTTCTACTCCCTCCTTCCCATATGTTCATCTGTTTTGTTTCTTTAATTCCACATATGAGTGACATCATACAGTATTCGTCTTTCTCTGACTGACTTACTTCGGTTAGCATAATACATTCTAGCTCAATCCATGTTTTTGCAAATGGCAAGATTTAATTCTTTTTGATGGCTGAGTAATATTCCATTATATATATATATATATAAACATTTAATTGTCTATTATATATATTATAATATATATTATATATTCCCTGACCCTCAGTCAAGGAAAAAGAACTACTGCAAATTAAAGGCATTATAATGCATTTATAATGCCTTTATAATGCATTATAATGCCTTTAATTTGCAGTAGTTCTTTTTCCCTGACTGGGGAGTTCCCACCAGGGAATGAGCTTCCCTGATGAAGAGAAACAGGTCAGCTGCAGGGCACCTGGGTGTTCAGTTGGTTAAGTGTCCGAATTTGGCTCAGGTCATGATCTTGAGGTTCGTGACTTTGAGCCCTGCGTCAGGCTCTGTACTGCCAGCTCAGAGCCTGGAGCCTGCTTTGGATTCTGTGTCTCCCTCTCTCTCTGCCCCTCCCCCACTCACTCTCTGTCCCCCCCCGCCAAAAATAAATAAACATTAAAAAAAATTAACAACAACAACAAAAGAAACAGGTCAGCTGCAATGGAATCCTTATAATATATAGTTATAATCTATAATATAAATACACATGTCTTCTTTTATCCATTCATCTGACTATTCGTTTTTATACTTTCCATACTTTCAAATTCAACAAGTAAGCCAGAAGTTTCCTGGAACGGAGAATTCCTTATCTAATTATTTTTATTCTTATTACAATTTGAGGTACGATTATTGCTATCATGACTTTGGCAGTCCTGAGAAAGAGTTCCTCAGCAACTTTGAAAAGTTAGGGTTATGAGTGTGTCAAGAAGAATGCCAGATGCTGTCTCTGATTCTGATTTTGTTTCTAGTTCCATTCTCTTTGGATTTTGTTCTTTCTCGTGTTCAAGCAAGTCCTGTAGCTCTTCTTGGGTAGCTTGAAGTACTTCCCTGCACTGAACAATTTCTGGAAAGATGATGTAAAGAAGTAACAGGAGTAGAAATTATTGTTACTAGGGAGGAGAGTGCTCTTGGTGGAGGGTTGTAGCGAGTTCTGCACATAGCAAGTGTGGTAGACCAGATGTATTATCTGGAAATGAGTTTTGTGAGATTCTTTCTGCCTGGCCAATGGTCTGTGATTTGTGATAGGTAGATAGATAGATAGATAGATAGATATGGATAGAAGGGTCTGAACAGAATTTTCTTTCTAGAATGAGTAGATGAGGTGGTTGGGAGTCCATGAAGGCAAAATACTTCTGCATAGGCCTCCCATGCAGAAATAATTTGTGTCATTTTGTTGAGGGAATCTACTTCCACCAAGAGGATTTTGTATCTTAGGAAAGAAAAGGGGAAGATCCAGTAATAAAATAACAGGTGATATTATGCCAGAGGTGCTTGTGGGTCAAGGGGCTTAAAATAATTATTCCAGATCCTTAGATCTACTTTGCCTGTATGCATGTGACATAAAAGCGTGTATACTGGACACGGATTTAGCAAAGTTAGAGTCATCAGAAATTCCAGAGGATCATTTCAAATAGCTTTAGTGGGCCACAGCGCCTGTACATGGCAGAAGGATCGCATTTGTGGGTGTGCATCTTATGCCAACACACGTATCTATTTGGTTTAGTTAAAAAGTCTCTCACCTATCACTGGACCATACTGCTGGAGGCTCTGGATCCTGAGTAAGTGCTGTGCATATAAGCGTTGGTTGGCTTCCCTGGATTGTCTTCCTCAACCCTGACAGAGGCTGAAAGATCACAAAGGGTTTGCATTAGAATATTTCTTGTGATAGGCTGGTCTTGTGCCTTATAGAGCAGTGTCTTTGTGGTTGTTGAGGCTCCTGTCTCTCATTAGCAATACAGAGCTCCCCTCTGCAGAAGCAAGACCAGTTCTCAAGTGTGTAAGAGCTACTCACAGCTTGTAAGTGAGGTGTGGATGTATCTCAGGGTACTGAGCCCCTTTAATTCAAGAATTCTTAGAAGTTAGTTACCTATGTAAAAAAAATTAGGAAATGGCCTATAAAAGTTCAGATTTCCACCTTTTCTTGTAAAATGAGATATGATAGTCATGCCAAGTGTACATTTCCAACGGCATCACCAGATCCAGCGGTGCTAAGGAGAGCCGAGAAGTAGGTGTCCTTTTGACATGGGGCTGTGCTCCCCAGTTCACCAGGGTCCCCACCAGTTTTTATCCTCGCGATACAGAGGCCAGTGGCCAGTTCCCAGTTACGGTTACACTGGAACTTTTATGTCTCTTGTAGTAAAGTCAAGAGGAACATGACCTACCTCCTAGGCTTTACCTCTACCATAAGTGAAGACACACAAGATAAACTGAGAGGATAATGGATTTCTTTTTCATAGCCTCCTTCACTTATTGATATTACCTGATGGGAAACTCTAAGCACCTGAGTTTATGACTGTTGCTTCAGAAGGGCAAGGTGGATCAGGTAGGTCAAGATCAGGATATACACAAACATGATGGTTAGATGTAGAAAAGGACAGTTCCTCCCATGTCACCAGTACTTATCTTTGTCATGTAGGAGTAAGGATGCTTAGGAGTAGGGATGAGACTCCTGGGGGGAGAAAAGTCCATGGTAATAAGGGACCATTGGATGTCTTTAGTTGTTTGCAGTCACATATAGCTTGCTGACTTTCCTCCCTGAGTTCTACTCTTATCAAATTATGATGTGATTTTTTTTTTAATTTTTTAAAAAAATTTTTAACATTTATTTTTGAGAGAGACAGACAGAGCTTAAGCAGGGGAGGGGCAGAGAGAGAGGGAGACACAAAATCTGAAGCAGGCTCCAGGCTCTGAGCTGTCAGCACTGAGCCCGATGCCGGCTCGAACCCACGGACGGTGAGATCATGACCTGAGCCGAAGTCAGAAGCCCAACCGACTGAGCTACCCAGGCGCCCCTCTGATGTGATTTATTGTAAGTTCCCTGCTTACTCTCCATGCCTGAACTACTATGCCAATTAGCAGTTTGTGTGTGAGCTTCACCGATGACTCCAGGCTAAGCATCCTTATAAGCGGTGGTTCCAAAATCATCTGAGTTCCATACCAGCCAGCCACTTTGCAACTACGCAGTCATGTGAGATATTATCCTTGTATGAGTTGTCACCTCGCTTTCCTTGGTCCAGCTTTCAACTTCCTTACAGTTCTTAAAATTATTTTTAAATTTATCTTGGAATGACTAATATATTCCCTTGGTTCAAATTCAAAAAGTAAAAAGGGCATATAGTGAAACGTCTTCCTCCCACACCTGTCCCTCAATCATCCAGTGCTCTTCACTGAAGGGAAATAATATCACCAGCCTCTAATATATCACTTCAAAAATTATTTAGGCAAATATTTCTCGAAGTGTGATCCGTGGACCCCTGGGGGTTTCCACGCTGCACTGAGTGAGTCTGTGAGATCAAAACCACTTCGTAATGGTAATGAGACATCATTTGCCATTTTCACTGTGGGCATTTGCCCTGGTGGCGCAAAAGCAACGTTGGACAAAATCACTGGAACTTTGACATGAACCAAGACGGTACACTACACTGTACCAGGAACCATTATAGTGTTCCCTCCCACATGCTCACAGATGAAAACATTCAAATTTCACTTAATGTCTTTGCTGAGCAAGAAAAGCTCATAATTTTATTAAATCTTGACTCTTGAGTCAGTCTGATGCAAAAGCGAAGTACATAAAAAGTGCTTTTGCTGCATACGAAAGTACTGGTTTAGCTCAAGGAAATGCACTTGCTGGTTGTTGGATTTGCAAACCCAACTGGCTGACTTTTCATGGAACGCCATTTTTTACTTGAAACAATGACAAACTATGGTTATTCATACAAGTGTTTGGCGAACATTTCCTTGAAAATGAACAAAATGTGCCTGTTACTTCAAGAAAAACAAATGATGGTATGAGCTGCAAATTACTAAATTTGAGCTTTTTAAATACAAATTAGAATTTTGGAAAACTTGTATCCACCACTGTGACCTCCATAGCTTCTCAGTATCTATAAACTGTTCTGGTGGAATTGCTGGTGAATTGGCAAATGCAATTTTTTGACATTGTAAAATGAGATGTATTAACATTTAAAAGATCTGTATAACTCAGTGGACTAATATTTCCCAAATGACCAATGCATAATCTTAAAAAAATCATGCATGGGTAAAAGAACCATCCAAAGTGGAAGGCAGACAATGGATTTCAACATAACTGGGTATGAATAGCTCTTTGATAGAGTTTCAGATACTAGATTGCAATTAACCTTTAAGAAACTACTAGTTGTTGAGTTTTGGTATAATATCAAAGAAGAATACCTACAGTTATCTGGAAAAGTTGACAATACTTGTCTGCTTTCCAACCTCTTATCTGTGAGAAACCAGATCTTAATCCATATCAGTACATATATATCTTCCTTATTCTTTTTATGGCTATATATTATCTCTTTGTAAGAATAAACTATAATTTTTAAAACTAGTCCCATACTGATACATTTTTTGCAACTTATTTTGTTCTTCTAAACAAGGCTGCAGTAAGTGACCCTGTACCTATGTTATGTCACACATGCAGGGGCAAATCCATAGGACAGAATTAGAAATGCTGGTCAAAGATTTAAGTGGATTTGTAATTTTGATATATGTTGCAAAACTCACAAACTCATGCTTTTTTTGAACAAAGTAAGTAATTTATGACAGCTTTATAAAAATAGATTGCATCAATGTTATATTAAATTGTGATCAGGTAAATATAACAGAGTTGAATGGCATGTACATACACACATATGCAACTTACATGTTTGGGAGCAAAAATTGATTTAAAAGAATAAAAATTAAGAAAGGTGTAAAGTTGGGGCACTTGGATGGCTCAGTTAGTTAAGCATTCAACTTCAACTCAGGTCATGATCTCATGGTTTGTGAGTTCAAGCCCTGCATCGGGCTCTGTGCTGACAGCTCAGAGCCCGGAGCCTGCTTCAGATTTTGTGTCTCCCTCTCTCTCTCTGCCCCTCCCCCACTTGCACTCTATACCCCTCTCAAAAAAATAAAAAATTAAAAAATTAAAAAAAAAAGAAGGGTGTAAAATCTATTACAATATACAAAATATATTGTTGATTGTCCATTAATCTCCTATATCATGAAAGTAATTTGGGAGAGGCCGTAAGTTTTGGGCATTTGTTCAGTATTTAGTTGACATAATTTGGCAACTTTTGCGTGAGGCCTTGAGGCAGCTGACACTGACTGCACCAGTGAACACAAGGCCTCACCATTTCTAAATTCCAAGTTCATGGTGGCCATGGGAGGAGATAGTGCTTGTCATTACAGAGGCAAGATTTCAGAGTGGGGTGGAGCTGTATTCCAGGCAAAGACTGATGGAGACAGACAAGGTGAGTTCTTGGGTTCTTGCTTGGATACTGCAGGTGTTTACAGCTCATAGATATGGGCTAGTAAGTGATATAATGAAATATCTCTGGGGGGGGGGTGGATTTTTTTTTAAATCTTAACGTTTTCAAATAGTTTAAAGAAATGAAAGTTCTTAGTTCCCTCCCCTCTGTCCCCAAACTAACCATCACAATTTTTCTTTTGGCATTTATTGATCTTTTGCTCATTACCAGGTGCCCTATATCTTCCATTCCATCTTCAGATATCAACTTAAATGCCATCTCCTCCAGAAAACGTCCCAAGTTTCCCTTGAACTCAACAAAATTATTTTTCTTTATACTCCCATAGGACTTTTTACTTCCTCTGCCATAGCATATATTATGATGTATTATAACTGCCTATTTATTTACAAGATTTACACTATATCTTACATCCTAATGGGAGTGCTGACATGTGTCTTATTCAATGTTTTTTTCCTAGAACCCAGGATAGTGCCTGGTATATAGTAGGCACTCAATAAATATTTGTCAAATTAATGAATAAACAGAAGGATTAATTTAGCTAGAACATGGGCTCAACGCATCTGGAAATTTTCATTTAAAGGCCTCAAATCTCCTAGCAACTATTGTATTTTATTAGTTCATTATTTTATTTTATTTTGGAGAGAGAGAGAGAGTGTGTGTGTGAGCAGGGGAGAGGGGCAGAGGCAGAGAGAGAATCTTAAGCAGACTCCACGCTCAGCACAGAGCCTGAGGGAGGGCTCAATCCCACAACCCTGGGATCATGTCCTGAGCTGAAATCAAGAATCAGATGCTCAGCCGACTGAGCCACCCAGGCGCCCCTCATAGCAGCTACTTTAAATAGCAATATTTTCACATCATTTGTTTTACTGTTTCATGTAAAATTCTAGCAAAATAAATACACATGATATCTCTAATGTGGATATAATATGGTTTGGTACAATATAGAAAGCTGTTTTCGGGGCACTTGGGTGGCTCAGTTGGTTATGCTTCTGATTCTTGGTTTTGGCTCAGGTCATGATCTCACAACTCGTGAGTTCAAGTCCCCATCAGGCTCTGTGCTGACAGCGTGGAGCCTGCTTGGGATTCTTTGCCTCCCTCTGTCTTTGCCCCTCCCCCGCTCTCTCTCCTTCTGTCTCTCTTAAAAATAAGTACACATTTTTTAATAATTAAAAAAAGGAGAAAGCTATTTTTTCTCTGTTGTCTCTACTTTCCCTAGTAATATTAGTGCTATTTGCCTTACTTGCCATCAATGCAACTTTGAGCCAAAGAAGAGGAAAATGAATTCTCCACAAAGCAATAGGATAAACCACTTAAGAAAAGTAGCAAACAATAAGTTAGTATAATATACACATAACAGCCCGGTGAAAGCAGTCTTTAAATGGCACTATTAAGTATGAGATTACTTTTCCATATTGACCAAAATTGATTTATTTTCCTTGGTTTCGTTTCTAAACTACCTTAGGCCAACCAAAGCAAATAGAATCTCAAGATACGGGGTAACTTATTATCATCTTTTAATTCCAAAAAAGCTTCCCATGTGTCAACTTACTGTGATCAAGGATCAAGTGAGGAGAAACTCTTGAAAAGAGGAAGTGTCAGGAAGATGCTCCTTGCTACCTCTCCACTTTTCTGAAAGGCCAAATCCTATTCATTTATTCTGAGAAGACTTCTCCCGTGCTTCCATTCCAGCCAGAACGTATTATTCCCTTTCCTGGGTTTTTCACATATGTCCCTAGTTCTGTGTTTGATCTTGTGTCTTTGGACAGAAAATGCACTTCTTGGGGGTCCATCCTGAGTTTTCTTGAGCGATCCAGCACAGTGACTCACATATGCTGATGGCCCGTAGATATTTGTTGGATGCCTTAGCATCTCTGCGGTGACTTGCCCTATTGTCTATGTGGACATCTGATGTAGAGAACCAGGGTATTCAGAGCAGGTGGAAATATGGAGCCAAACTCTTAAAAATACAGAAAGGTTTCAGCAAGTACAAGAGGATTTAAATGAAGAGGGTAAGAATCATTTCAAGGACATCACAGCTTAACTTAAGCACTGGGGACAGACCTGGTTCAAATCTTGACATGAACATTTGTAAGTTTGTATTCTTTGCTAGAGGACTTAACCTCTCTAAACTTTAGTGTGTTCATCTGTAAACTGAGGATAATAAGAGCAACTACCTATGTTAGGCAGAATTCTAAGATGGCCCCAAAGGTTTCCCCCAACTGGTACATACACTCCCATTATAATTGCCTCTCCTTGACTATGGGAGGGACCTGTGATGGAATTTTACTCTGGTGATTAGAGCATGGTGTGTGACGAAAGTGAAGACATTTTTCAGATGAAATTAAGTCTCCTAATCATTTAACTTGGAGCTAATCAAAAAGGGAGATAATGCTGGGTGGGTCTGACCTAACTAGGTGAGCCCTTAAAAGGAGAGTCCAGGGTTTTCCTGAAGGGAAAGAGATTTTGCGGCCCTGCTTGAAGAAGCAAACTGCCTTGTTGTGAGAGGCCTAGAGATAGGGTCATGTAACAGAAACTGCAGCCTCCATTTGATAGCCAGCAAGAGAAGGGAACTTCAGTCCTACAATCACAAGGTGCAGAATTCTGCCAACAACCGTGCAAACCTCAGAGGACTCCAAACCCCAGTTGAGAGCTTAGCCCTGGCTGACATATTGACTGTAGCATTGAGAGGCCCCCAATCTCAGGTATGCCTAGAGCCCTAACCCAAAGAAACTGCGATAATAAACATGTGTTATTTGTCAGCAGCTACACTCATGGCCATTTGTTATACAACAAAGGGAAACAAATAGGCCACCTTATGGGGAAAGTTTTTAGGTTATAAGCAACTGATTCTGGCTAACATTAGATTTTTTTAAAAAGCAGAATATATTGGAACACAATTTGGTATGTCGAAGGGTTGAAGGAAAAATTAGATGATCGGGCCTTGGGGTAACAGGGACCAGGGCTACTCTGAGGTTAGTATTCAGGAATTTTGGGGGGGGGGTGTAGTTTGAAATAACTTACCTCCAACCACCATACCTTTGTCACTTGGCCCATGAATCAGATTCGCCTGACAGTGTAATTGGCCTCACTTCCATTACCCATGCTTCCTTGAGGTCAGGACGTGTTAGAACTGACAGACCGCCCCCCACCCCCAAGACCACAGGGAATAAGACTGGGAGTTCTCCGGGGACCATGTGGTGATGTTAACGAAAGAAGAGGAAAGGAATCTGGGGAAGCCACAAACAAAATAAATGCACCTTGGTCCCTATAGTGTTGTTGAAAAGACATGAGATAATACAGACAAAGTGCATAACACAGTTCTTGGCGCCCCGTAATCACTCAGTGAATTTTAACCGTAATTATGAAGCACAAGGGGGCCTGAACTTCATGTTGACAGTAAAATTAAGAACACTGTCTCTGAAGATGAAAAGAGAAATCCCGTCTTGATGAGGGAAAAATTTCCCTAGCACTCAAGAAGACAGGCTTAAGTGCCTGTTGCTACCTTGATGATTTATAATTAAAGGGTTATCAGAGGATAGAAAGTTCTAGATTCCTAAGTGCTATTTGTGCTGATTATTGCCATGTACTCGAAACCAAACCAGCTATGAGACAGAATGCTTCAGACTCTGTGGGTCAGGGAGGGAAGCCAACCGATGGTGGCTATATGTCTTCTCACAAAACTCTTAATGGTTGGCTCACAGCTCCGCTTGTAAATATGCTGGGCAGTGTCTAAGCCCAACCATCCGTATTTAAATTACGGCTTTCAATTTGAAATTTTAGAAAATTAATTCCAATATGAGATGATAGCCATGTTTACTAAGGACCATGAATAAAATCTGTATCAGCTGTGAGTACCTGGTATTGAGGGATGTGGTGGTGTTTTTAAGGTGGGCTTTCCTTTGACCTTTCAGTTGGTGAGTGCCATTGGTCAGTAAACCCCTTCTGAGGGAGGCCCATCTAATCGGGTGGTGTCATTTCCAGCGTGGAACAGCACTGATGGCTGAATTTAACTTCCGTTCCATTCTGTTCTCCTCTGTAAGTATTTATTGAGCCCCCGTTATGCACAATGAACTGCATTAAGGGCTATGCTAGATTAAAAAAATGAATAGATGAGACAGAGCTCCTGCCCTTAGGGTATTTTATTATCTCAAAAGAGAGACAAAAGTTTACAAGGACCAGACACAATATAGAGCAGAATGTGGCAAGTGCTAAAATAGATACAGAGACAGAGGAAACCTTTAAATTTCCAGTGTAATTACCTGGACTTTTTCATTGTAGAGGTAGAATTTGAGCCTTTTTCAGTTTATATGTCCCTCTGGGACAGTTAGCACTTTATTTATTTATTTATTTATTTACTTACTTACTTTTTGAATTCCCAGTACCCAGAATAGTCCTTGGCATTTAATATATGTGACTAAAAATATGAATTAGAAAAAAATTTAAATTGTAAAATACACATAACATAAAATTGACCATTTCATTTTATTTTTAATGTTAATTTATTTTTGAAAGAGAGAGAGAGAGACACAGAGCACGAGTGGGGAAGGGACAGAGAGAGAGGGAGACACAGAATCAGAAGCAGGCTCCAGGCTCTGAGCTGTCAGCACAGAGCCCGACGCGGGGCTTGAACTCATGAACCACGAGATCATGACCTGAGCTGAAGTTGGACGCTTAACCAACTAAGCCACCCAGGTGCCCCCAAATTGACCGTTTTAACCATCTTTATTTGTACAGTACAGTGGTATTAAGTAAATTTGTACTGTTGCAAAACCATCACCACCATCCATCTTCAGAGTTTTTTTCATCTTGTAAAACTGAAACTCTGTACCCATTGAACAATAACTCCCCGTTTCCCCTCCTCCCTGCCCCTGGCAATCACCGTTCTACTCTCTGTCTCTGTGAATTTGACTACTCTGGGTATCTCATAGAATTGGAATCCTACAGTACTTGTCCTTTTGTGCCTGGCTTATGTCACGGAACCTGTCTTCAAGGTTCATCCACGTTACAGCATGTGTCAGAATCTCCATCCTGTTATAAGGCTTACTAATATTCCATTGTATGTATATATCACATTTCATGTATCCGTTCTGTTGATGGCCATTTGTGCTGTTCCCACCTTTTGCTATTGTGAATATGCAATATGAAATATCTGTTCAAGTGAGTTAGAAATTTTGATAGGTCATGGGGGGGCAGAGACAGGGCATTTTAAGCTTGGGAAATAGCATGGGCCAAAGTAAAGACAAGTAACAAGGCATTGGGCTTGCTTTGCATGGCTTCCTCGTGGTTTTGTGGGGTGTAGTACCTGAAGATGGAAAGATCCATCTATTCCAGTGCTTGAAGGGCACTAAGATGAACATTTTCTAAAGTTATGAGGAGCCATTTAGGGATTCGGAGCAGGGGAGTAACATTACCTACTTTATACCTGAGGAAAGCAATTGTAGTGGAAAGGATATGGGTAGAGATACAGGGTAATAATCCTGGCAGGAGACAAAGTAGTAAAAGGCGGAAGAGGGTGTAGAGGAGAGATTATTACACAGGAACAATCAGTAGGATCTGTCGACAACTGGACATGGGTGGTAGGAAGAGGAAGTTGCACTTCAATCAGTGACTGAGAGAACAGTGACATTATAAACTGGGATGAAGAATGTGGAAGGAAGAAGCAGGCGAAAACAATAGTTACCCTTTATTAAGCTCTTCTGAGTTAGGTGCCTTCCATGCATTATGTCATTTAATCTTGATAATGGTCCCTGAAGTAGGGGTTATTATACTTGGGGGGAAACTCAGTTTGGGTAGATTAAGTTATGAAGATCTGGTTAAGTGATAGAATTGGGACCCTCACTCAGTTGGAATTCCAAAGTTGAAGGCTTTGTTCTTATAACCCCCACACCATTCCATTGTCTTCAAACACACAGAATATACGTGTGGATTCATCTCTCAAGAAATCATAAATGTAGCTCAGTAGAATGATCTCATACAAAAATATGGTCCAGGAGTTCTTTACACAGTGGTGAGTTCTTCAAATGATGCTGGGTGGGTACATGAGTTCACTCAAGAGAGAATGTAGAGACAGAAGGGAAGACCAGAAGCTAATTCCAGAAGCACTCATTTATCAAGCGGGAGGGGGAGAAAGGACGAAGCCTGAGGGACAAGAGAACATTGAGAACAGTGAACTGGCAACGAGTTCGAACGAAAAGACAGTTTCAGAGAAGGGATTAGTCAACACTGTCAAATCTAGAATCTTAAATAGAAAGTGGACTGTGGTCAGTAGATTTGACATTTAGGAAGTCATTGGAGACTCTACAGAGAAGAGGGAATATATAGCAATGCCCATGGATTGAAGAATGAATGAGAGGTGAAGAAATGAAGAAAGTGAATGTAAACTACTTGTTTAAGAAGTTTGGCAGCAAAGCAAAGGAGAAATTATGGCACAGTATTTGAAAGGGCATAGAGTTGACAGAAGGTTTTCTTTTTCTGGATTGGGAAGATAAGCATGAGTATGTTTTTTGGCTGTGAAAAAGCCAGGGCAGAATAACGGACTGTAAATGTTGGGAGACTCATGAAAATTCGTGAGGTACTAGAGACAGTGTGACCAAGAGCGCAGTTAGAGGCACAGCCTGGGGAAGGAGTAAGGAAGTTTTCCCCTGGAGATGGGAGAGGAAAGGAGAGAGATTTGGAAGTCGAAGGAAAGAGTTGCAGGAGCTTGTGTTGGGAGAGAACGCTGGAGCGGAGTCTGACCTCGAGATGAGTAAACAGCTGATTTGGCCATGAAAGACGGAGTCAACTAGAGACAGATGAATAAATTATCCAGCTTAGCTGGGGACCCCTCTGAGTTAGGATTTTTTGTTTTGTTTTGTTTTATTATTGAAGTTTAGTTGATATACAATGTTATGTTAGTTTCAGATGTGTAACATACTGAGTTAGCAATTATATACACGCTGTGAAATGTTCACCATGATAAGTATAGTTACCATCAGTTGCCATACAAAGTTATCACAATACGAAATATTTCAGTAAGATCATACAATGTATTACAAAGTTAATACAACGTTTGACTGTAATTCTGTAGTCAGTCAACTGAAATAGAGACCAAAGCCCAGGATCTATTTTTGGTCCAATACATTTCAGACTTTCTTGAAACTCCACAGGGACACCTGATTGGATTTTGGTGTTTTCCAAATCTCCTTAGCCTTCTTGTAGACGCTTAACTTAGATTACTCTTGACTGATTTCATCAATGGCATACTGATTTTTATCCATTTCTGTCCTCACTTTCTACAAATTCTAAGGGCATACACACAGAAACCCTCAACACATTGACACTAGGAAAGAACCGCTTTCTTGCAGAGATTTTCACAGAAAAATAGAAAAAGATTGTGTAACTACTCAGATATTGTAAAATACTTCAATACTGAATTTCAAAATTTTGTTCTTTAAAGACTTCAAACCCATTGAGAAACCTCAGTTTAAAAACCTTCCTATTGATTGTAGTTTCTGAAAGAGAACCAGGGCAAAGGCATAGCTAGTGTAATTTAAGATTGTCTTCTCAAACACTGCCATTCCGTTCGACATTCTCCATGAACCAAGTCATGTTCCAGCTTTTTTTTTTTTTATATACAGTTACACTTATTGTATTTATGTGATGAATTCAATTCCAGATAGAGGTATTAACGATGGGAACTGTGCCTCAGTTACCTCCCTTATGAAAGATAATGTAGGGATGTTATAACAAATATTTAGTTAAAAAACTGAGAAGGGCTTTGAAAATGTAAAAGTGTAATATAAATGCTAAATAAAGATAATATATTCTGAGCAGCAGGCTCCTTTGAAATAGGGCCTATGAATTCCATTAGCACTCTCTGTTTACATGCTTTTAGGAACTTTTAGGAGGATGTTACCCATGAGCATGTCTGCGACATGACACCCATGGCCCAGTTACCAGCTGGGGAAGAGGCCAGTAAAAGAGCAGGTGTACTAATTTGTGTATTAGTATTTCCTTAAGTCATTCAATACGTATTTTTCTCATAGTTAATGGTGTGTCGGCACAATTCTGGATGCTAGCGATACTGCAGGAAACAAAAACAGGGTAAAATCCCAACTCTCAAGCTCACATTTCTGATTACCAAACCATGTGCCAAGGATTAGTCTTACGTAAGTCCATGAAATCATTATAACAGCTCTATTAGCTAGGTGCCATTCATATCCCCATTTTATAGATCTAGAAAGTGAGGTAAAATTCGCCTCTAATTTTGCAAGTCGAAAGGGAACAAGTCAAAAAAAAAAAAAAAAAAAAGAAAGGGAACAAGTCATACATCTTGCTGTTGCTTGGGTTCCTCTGTTTATCTATGTAATTCAAAAAATGACTCAATTTTCCATAAGGGATGGGGAATTACTATTGTTTTTAATTTTTAATGTTTATTTAGTTTTGAGAGAGAGAAAGACACAGCATGAGCAGGGGAGGGGCAGAGAAAGACGGAGACACAGAATTTGAAGCAGGCTCCAGGCTCTGAGCTGTCAGCACAGAGCCCCATGAGGGGCTTGAACTCACGAGCCCGTGAGATCATGACCTGAGCCAAAACCAAGGGTCAGACACTTAAGCGACTGAGCCACTCCAGGGATGGGGAGTTATTATGACAGTAGTAGTGAAGACAGAAATTATAGCCATGCAGGTAGGTCTTCATGGTCACCACAGAGCAGCCTGGCCTCTCCAAGACTAGAATGACCTTTGGAAATACGAGGTCATTCAGAGCCCACTAAAGCTCTGGGAACTTTATCTTTATCTGGCTGGCTAACTTCTGCTCTGCTCTACCTTATGATTTCTATTTATGCATAGTTTCTAATGCCTAATAGCTAATGAGCCTGCACTCTACCTGGTTCCCTTTGTGAATCGTTTAGTTTTTATAATACCTATCAACTAACTTTATCTTCAGTATTCCCAGCTCATATGGCCAAGTTTAAGAACATGACTGGTCCATTTCATCACTTTTATTCATATGGGAAAGCACTCCCTGCTGACTCATAGGCCACCGCTTGCTACTCAATTCAGTCCTTGGATTAAATGCCCTTTCCTAGACCAATCAACTGTGGCCAGAAGGCCAGGTCAAATGGAAAGAACATTCTAGAACCAGGCGCTAAGGGTATCAGGAGCTATCATCACAGACATGTTCTGAAGTCTGGCAGGTGCCTTCTAATATGATTAGTTATAAGGCTTCTGGATTTAGGCTTTAAATGAGTTAGTGTATTATGAAAAATCATAAATTATCTTTTTCCTTTGAATTTACAAGGCAGTCTACCATTCCATATTATTCTGCTTTTTAAGATATGTCTGTCATATTTCTATCTTTACTTTTGTATCTAAACAAAATGATAATAAATATTCACATCTATCCAGAAGCTCTTTCTATATTAATTTCCTTAGGATATTGAGAATGTGATACACATTATAATCCCTTCCTTACCTGATGAGTAATATACCCTTTTGCTTTCACCCTCAGCATTTCAATTACACTTTATCATCACAAGCCCCGTGTTAAGGATGTATGCAGATGTATCACAGTAAAGATAACCAGGATTCAAATGAGAGCCCCTAATAAACATTTCAGTGTTATCTAGAACGCTAACAAGAACATCAAACTCAGCTCTTACAAATATCAGTCATAAGAATCTTGGCGAAATCAATGTTAACATCATTTTTATACTTGGGAAAACATGGAGCACACAGTTATGTAGGCTAAAAAAAATCAATAACTTGACTCATACTTAAAATTAAGATAATACATTAAAAAGATGATTTCAAGTATTATTCATTTAGAACATTTCTATGGAAAGATTCAATTTTACCTCAAGACTTGTGACCAATGGCACATGTTACAACACGGGGGGCTGGTGTCAGAAAAGCAGTTTGTGGCCATGAAGCAGATCAAAACTAGCCATTAGGGAATGGAACTCATGACCTTCGTCTCATTAGTACCAGGCTTAAACCAATGGAATGAGCTATAAACTGATAACATTCTGATACCTAGAGGATGGATGGGATTTTCACTCCTTAAAATTCCTTTTTTGGTTCCATATTATTTGTGCCAAAATACGACAATGTTCCTGTTCTGCGGGAACGATGGGGAAAGGACATGGCTTTCAAACCATGGCTTTCAAAGAGGCCTCAGAATTCAATTACTCTGTTTTCTTTTTCTAACTAGTGACAGAATTGAAGCCCTGATTCGTGAGGTGACCTGCCTAATGGTTCCCAGTAGGCGGTGGTAGAACTGGATTAGAACACAAATCTCTTGGACTTGACTCCAATTTCAATTTGTGAGGGATTGGCCCATGGAGGAGGTGATCCTTGACCTGTTCCAGGGCAGGAAGAGTGAGTCCTATCAATGCAGACAAGCTTAGTGTTAGGAAAAGGGAGTTTAGGTTTTTAAATAAAAGTTTACACAGAGTAGAGGTAACAGAATAGAGTACAGTGAGAGAGGTGTTAAATGACCTCACTGGGCGGTAGTGAGAAGCTTCAAAAACTCTCTGGAGAACGAATGCAGTGATTTATTTAAAATATTTTCTATGTTGGGGCGCCTGGGTGGCTCATTCGGTTAAGCAGCCGATTTCGGCTCAGGTCATGATCTCGCGGTCCGTGAGTTCGAGCCCCGCGTCGGGCTCTGTGCTGACGGCTCAGAGCCTGGAGCCTGTTTCAGATTCTGTGTCTCCCTCTCTCTGACCCTCCCCTGTTCATGCTCTGTCTCTCCCTGTCTCAAAAATAAATTAAAAATAATAATAATAATAAAATTTTAAATATTTTCTATGTCAAATAACTTTAGCTTCAGAATATTTAGGAATGGAGCACCCTGAAGTCATTTTGGGGGAATAAGCCTGTGTTTAGATAAATCAATACAAAGAATACTAAAGGAATGAGCTAATACTTTAGTTTGAGGTGTGAAGGAAATTGAAATCTCATCGGAAGGATGGATTTGGTTTGTAGATGTGAGGGAATAGAGCAGGGTGGTATGGGAAGAGGGGAATGGTGGAGGATGATGACATTAAGTGAAACTGGAAAGAAGGGATTCATCATGAATTATTTGCCAGTAGCTGAATGGTGGAACGGTGAAGGAACAGCAAAGAAGCTTCTACTAGTGTATTACCATTTAGGGAGCAGATGGAGAGAGGTCCTTTAAATAGTACCAGTGTATACGAAGAATACCACAGTTATCTAGATTCTAATACTGCATTCTGCCTCTATCTCAGGTGGTGGCACTAAAGGATTCTTTGTAGAAAAATGTGGTAGCAGTCTTATTTTTACATGTGAGTACCTTCAAAATATCTCCTACCCTTCACTACATCTTGGGAACAACTGAGATAAAATCTTTGAGGTTTTACTGATGATCTCTGGCAGAGAGAGGCAATATATTGCAGAAAGCCTCAACTCATCTTTATTTTTGTTAGTGAACCTCAGTAAGTGCACAGGTCCCAGGCAAGCCTTGCTCTCTATGTTTATTATTATTATTATTATTGTTATTATTATTATTTTTGAGGGGGGTGGCACACAGAGGGAGACAGAGGCTCTCCTAAGCAGGCTTTGTGCTGACAGCAGACAACCTGATGCGGGGCTCGAACTCACGAGCCCCGAGACCATGACCTGAGCTGAAGTCAGAGGCTTCACCACCTGAGCCATGTAGGCACTCCCAAGCCTAGCTCTCTAAACCTTCAGACTCCTCTTCTTGGATGATTTTCTCAGAGGAAAAGTGGAACCACACAGCAAGGATGATTGTCCTTCAAGCATCAGCTTAGCTATGACTTTTCCTGGAAAGCCTGTCCTTATTGCCACAGGTGCTCCTCAAATGTACTTGCTCTGCATACCTTACTACAACACACCGTACTAGAATGCAATGCCCAGCTTGCTAGACATCTCTCTTGCCAGACTGAATTCCTTGTGGCCTAGTTTTTGTCTGCTGTTATTCCCTAGCACCTTGCAGAGTGCTTAGCACAGGTAGGCCATTAAGATAAATTTACACACTGATGAACCATCATCTCTGAAAATATATGTGAAACAGAAATATCCAAAATTTATCCAGAGAAAATAAATTGAAAATGGGTTTTTTACAAAGAAAAATCTCAAATTTAAGATTTCTATTTATTTTATTATTATTATTATTATTATTATTATTTATGGTTTTTTTTTTTTTTTTTTTATTTTTTTTTTTTTTATTATTTATGGTTTTTTTTTTTTTTTGTGGTCTTAGTTTTGCACATAGTTCATGGCCTTTTTTTCCCTGCTCCTCCTATAGTCTGCCTTTGGCCATTTCACTGTTTATTATTCAAGGGCTAGGGAGAAACGGAGAGAAGCTGAAATTCAGATCAGTTAATTAGGCTGTTTGGGAGCAGCCCTGAAAAGGGTTGGATGTGGTGGGTGAAATCAATAGTTAACTGGCAGTCTGAGATTATCTATAGCTCTCACTAACCCAGCCGGCTGCACTTCACACCCCTAAACCAAGGACTGCCCAACGTATGAAGCATATTTTATAAGCTCATTTTCACTTCCTGGGTTTGTTCCTTTGTTCTTGAGTACATGGCAAGCCACATGTCCTGATTTTTAGTTTGGAGAATTTAGTCACTATACCAACGGAAGAATCTGTGGGGTGGTCAGTTTCTCTAGGGTAATTTCATGGTCCTAAAGAAAGAAATTAACAGTTTATTTTCTGAAACTGGTTCAAGGAACATTCCTGAAGTAAGAAAATTCAATCAAGAAATAATATTACTTACATTTTGAGGAAGGATTTTTAATACAGCATTTCCATCTGTGATATATTTAAATTCTAGGCCTCAGGCAGCAATTTTGGGGAAAGGCCTCCTTTACCTTTTACGAGATGCAAAATAAATAGTCCACTCTGAGGGGTGGAGCCTTTCCCTCACTTTCCCACCCGTGCAAAATGTAAGACTTGCCTCTGCCATTCTTGAAATCACACGTGCTACTCTTTCCCCCCCTCAAACCGCAAACTGTTATTGACATGAAAATGGCTATCACAACTTCAATTACTCAAATTGTTTTGCAATACTTGTGTCTGGTAGAAGAGGGGCATGGTGAGCTGGCCGAAAGGAGGCCTGCAGTCAATAAGTGGAAGGCCGTCAATACTGAAAAACAATACTCTCTCTTGATCTAGTTTTGACGCCTTAACAAAGGCAGGTTTTGCTATTTAGGACGACTCAGCCATCTTGACGAAGGGGTACGCGAAGAGGGTAAGTCCTCCATGGGTTTATTGCCAGGGTACGGTAACACTGCCTTCTAAGTTGATGAACCAATTCCAAGATATTTCACAACAGAGGCCTAACATGTTGAAGCTATCAATAAAGACCAGCACTTCAGGAACCGAAAGATCAAGCAAGTTTTGCACACACACACTTTCCTATGCATGCTTCCAGTCCCCAAATAGGGGGAGGTTCCACCGCATAAAAGCTTCAAACTTTATTTCTTATTTTTCATGACCTGTAGCATGCATGTAAGCCTTTGGGTAGTGTTTGTATAAGACTAAGGCCCACTCTTTAATGGCCGAATGAATACATGTACAGTGCGTGCTGGATTAGCTGCTCTGAGAATTGCCTTAAAAAAAAAAAAAAAGTAAAGTGAAAAATAGACAAAGAAATCTATAACCTGAGCAGTCTTTCATATTTGCTTTGACTGCTCCTGAACCAGCTCTGAGCCGGGGACAAGGATATTGAAAAGATGCACCTGAAACAGTATCTGCGGGCAGCTGCATTTGCCAACCGGCTTTATTGCTGCTTTCCAGCGGCGAAGGCGCAGCAGCAGTAACAGGGAAGCCAGAGCGAGCCTCCCCGGCAGCGGCGGCGGCGGCGGCGGCGGCGGCACCAGCGCAGTTTCCCCTCTCCCCAGCCCTGACTCTACGCGCACATGCGCACTGCGCCCGCAGCCCTGGACCATTTGTCAGGACTACTCGTGAGACGGAGAAAAAAAAAAAAGAGAAAATTTGGGGGTAAGAAGCGGTTGATCGGATCTAATCTCTAATTAATCAGAAGATTTGTCCGTGCCAAAGCCATTCATTTATTTTTCTGGGTGCGGATGAAAGTTAAGAGACCTATAGAGAGAAGGAAGCGCACCCTCGTCTTGTGAAACAGATCAGGGGAGGGGAAAGGACAGAAGGGGTTTCTCCCCCACTTCTCTGCGCCTCTGGGAAAGAGGAGAAAACTTAATCCCGGGGAAAAAAGTGGGCAAGTGACTCGGAAACGGCTGGAGGGGGAGTCTCTGGGCATCTCACTCTCAAGTAGTGAGTGCGAGTGTGAAAGAGGAACAAAAGAGAGAGAAAAGAGAAAGGAAAAAATGGGGGGAGGAGAGACTTGTATTTTTTTCTTTGCGCGCACACGGGGAAGGGTGTGGGGGGCCGTGCGGAAGGGAGCCGGGGCGAGGCGGCCGCGTCGGGCTCTCGCCGGCGCGCAGGCGGTGGGATGCGTGTGGGCCCCCTCCCCCGCGCCCCCCGAGCTTGTCACTTTGGTCGCTTTCATGACACCGGGCGCGGGGTGGGGGAGCGCGGCGGCGCCGGGCTCCGCCGGGGTGCGTGCCCGAGTGGGCGCCGCGGAGCTGCAGCCCCGGGCGGCGAGCGCGGCCGCCGAGGCTGGGGCGGGAGAAGGGGGGGGAGGTTGCCGGCCGGGGGGGGGGGCGCGGGGGCGGCCGGGGCGGCGGATCGGTGCGGCGGGAGGCGCGAGCCCCGCGCGCCGCCCCTGCGGCCCCCTCCGCCCGTGTGGCCTTTGTGCCGGGCGCGCACCGGAGAGCGAGCGAGTGAGCGAGCGAGCGCGAGAAGTACAAGTACGGGAGACCGAGGCAGTGGGAAAAGAGGCCGGGCCACTTTCTCCCCGCTCGGGCTGCGGAGAATGGACTGGTTGAATGTGCAGGCGCGTCTCCCCGGCGTGTGCAGTGTGTGTGCGCGGCGGAAAGGCCTCCCCGACTCCCACCGCGCACACGCACACTCACACGCACGCACACACTCGCGGACCCGCGGCGGGGCTCGGCGGCCGAGAGTTTGCGTTTTCTTCCTCGCCGCCTCCCCCTTCCCGACCGACTGTGTGAGAATTTCATATAGATCAGCTCCAATTTCCGCCATTTTGGGAAAGTTGCACAAAAATAAACCCTCCGGTTTATTTCTGCCCGAGGCAGGAAAGTGCTTCGGGAAGCAAGGCGGCACGGGCCCGCCGCGGCCGTCCGCGCGGGGGAGGGCGCGGGCCGCGGGCCGGGCCGGGAGCCCGCGCCGTCGCGGCGT